>NC_052405.1:19630530-19885141 GCF_009389715.1 Phoenix dactylifera
TTACTGTTGGGAGGATAAAAAGTACTTCTGCAGAACTAGCCGTTATGCTTCTGCCCGTGCTGGGGTCGACCCAAACTTTCCTGGGGTCGACTCAAACCACTGTTCATCAGACTTGGGGTCGACTCAACTTTCACTGGGGTCGTCCCAACTTTTACTGGGGTCGACTCATGCTATATTGGGGTCGGCCCTCTCAGGAAACACAAAACCTTATATTTCAGCCGTTTTTTCATTGGGGTCGACTCAACTCTTTTTGGGTCGACTCAAGGTACAGTGGGGTCGACTCAAGTTCCATTGGGGTCGATCCTCTCAGGGATTCCAGAGATCCAGTTTTGAATGACACAGCCTTGGGGTCGACTCATGTTCAGTTGGGGTCGACTCAAGGTGGGGTCGACCCTCTCAGGGATTTCAGAGACTTGTTTTCCTGAGGCTTGAAGATGGGGTCGACTCAACTTTCACTTGGGTCGACTCAAGTACTGTTCATCCGTGTCATTTTTGCAGAAATGTGCCCGATGGTTCCTTGATGTGCCGGGGTCGACTCCACCAATCTTGGGGTCGACTCATTCCACACTTTGCTGCAACTTAAGGTTAGATTCATCCATATAATCAATGAAATATACTTCAAGCAATTTTGAATATATGTCATGGTGGTGCTACATACTCTAAACAATGAAAATTACCATTGCCCCCTTAGGAGTACGTTTCACTTGAAACTTTGCCGAATTAGAATTTAGAATTCACTATCCCTTTTCTATCGCAAATTTTATCTCATTGGTTATCATTGAAGTACATCTTGATCTCATTCTTCTAATGTACCGTGGGTGACGAACTTAGTAATGATGTATCATATTTCCTTGTAATTTTTAATTAGATATTCCCTTAATGGTTGTGTTAATCATCAAAATACCACTATCATCCTCAAGGGGAAATGTAAGACCCCAGAACTGGGCCCGGTCCAAATGATCGGCCCAGTCCCAAAAACCCCGGCCTCACGTGCGACGCACGTGAGGCAACGGGATGGATCTTTCCATCCCGAAGAAGAAGGAGGAGCCCTGTTTTAGGGCTTCCTTCTCCTTCTTCTTCTCCTTTGAGCCCACCGAAGGAGAGCCGCCGCACGCAAAGGGGGGAGGGTCTTCTTCGTGTGGCCACCGAGAGAGGGAGAGAGAGAGGAGCCACGGCACCGGGTGGCGGGTGGTCTCCTTCTTCCTTGCCGCCGGAGAATAGAGGCGCCGGATCTTCGTCGGGGGCTAAGGTAAACTTCTCCTTCTCCTTGCTTGATGCTTAGCCACGGTGTGTGGAGATTTAGAGCCGGCCGATCGCCGGATTTTGGTCCAATGCCCTGTTTCGGCTGAGTACTCTTGCCGTCGGCCTCGTTCGCCGTCGTCAGCCGCCGGGGGTGGTCGGGTTTGCTCCGCCGCCTCCTGCCGCCGTCGGGGCCGGCCACCATGGTCGCCCCGGAGTCCGACCGAGAGGGAAGAAGAAGAAGAAGGGGGGTCACGGGGCCCCCTGTTTCACCGAAAGGAAAAGAGGGGAGTCGGGAGAGAATAGAAAAAAAAGAGAAAAGAAGAAAAAGAAAAAGAAAAGAAGAAGGGAAAAAAAATGAATAAGGGAAGAGGATGGCCTACGGGTATGAACCCGAACCCGAAATCAGGGTGCTAGGCACTCCTGCAGGGTCGGCCATGGGGAAATATTAAATTTAAGTTTTTATATATATTATGATTAATTTTGAAAGAAAATATGATTTTTGGATATTAGGTCCTGCGAGGAATTTGTGAGATTAATTGGATTTACTGTGGATCGCGTTCAATGTAAGTAATGATCTGCCTTCTCTAGACTCTTCATTTATATAATATTATTTTTGCATCGAATAAATTGTTAATGAATATTATATGTGATTTATGAATTTTACGAGATGATGCTTTGAATGAAAAATGGATATGTGAATTGGAATAATATTTTTTCGGACTATTGTTATATTACTGTTCTTGCATCGTATATGCATATTTAGATCGGATTATGACATATCTATTATGTTACAAAAGAATTTTGATGTGCATCAGATTTAGAACTCTCAGCCTGGCTATGTTCTGGACCCTGCCAATAGGGGATTATGCATTGGCAATTCTGGCCCCACCACAGGGTATAAATGTGGTATTCTGGCCCACTCCGCAGGGTATAAGTGCGGTATTCTGGCCCACTCCGCAGGGTATAAGTGCGGTTCTGTTTCTGGCCTAGCCACAGGGTATAAGTGTGGTCGTAGCTAAAGGCTGATGAGATGAATGTGATTTGTTTCGAATCAGATTTATGATTATGTATGTGGATCTTTGAAAGATACGGATTTCAATGAATTTGTGCTTGAAAAGGAATTGATTATGTTATTATGTTGATTCATCGTAACTTGTATTTATATTTTATGTTATTGTATGAATTGACTAGTTAAGGTGTTTATTACTTACTGGGCTGTCTAGCTCATTATACAATTTCTTGTTATTTTACAGATTCTGAGAACTAACCTATCGGGGATTTAAAATGGGAGAGCGACTAGAAGAACTGAAGCAAAAGTTATCCTAGATTAGGTTTTATTTAAATTGATGTTTTATCTTTATTGTTCCGCTGCGTATTTAGACTTGTGAAACCCTATGACTTGAGTTAGTCAATGGAATAAGATTGCATTTATTTCAGCTGAATTATTTTAGTTATATATTTGAGATATTTGGTTTAGATGCCTTGCATGCTTGTAGGGAGAGTTCCCTACGGGTGTGCGGCGATTGGCGCGGACCCCCGGCTCGCGATCTCGGGCCGGGGGCGTGACAGGAAAGAGGGAGATGGGAGGAGAGAAGAGAAGAAGAAGAAAAGGATGAAGGGGAGAGGAAGAAAGGAAGGGTGAGAGATAGATGGAGAGAGGGAGTGAGAGAGCGAAAGCGGGGAAGAGAGGTGGTGAGAATGAGAGAAAAAGGCAGTAGGGTGCAAGAGAAAGAGAACATGTGGGTGATGGGATAAGGAGGGGTGCGGTGGATTTTTTGGAATAGGGGAATTCTTCTCTATTTTTCCATTCGAGTGGAGAATATCGCTATCTCAAAGGCGCGCCTGATGAAGGCCTAGGCCATGGGCCTAGGTATTACATCATCCCCCTTTAAATAAAATTTCATTCTTGTAATTTGCACATTCTGAACTAAAATAATTAGGATATAATATGCTTCCTTTAATTTTATCATTCTCAAGAGATTTCCTCTTCTGAAAGATCACACCATTATACTTGAAGTTTCATGGACAATGACCGACTAGCGGAAGTGAAACAGAAAAATAAAGAAATAGGAGATGAACGTAAATTATCTTTGCTCACAACCGACTCACTAATTGGCGGCCAATGTCTTATCGTGTGGCCTAGGAGCAGGGGAGATGGTGGCCTCAACAACAAGCAGTAATCGTTGGGGCTAAGTGCCACCTTGTGCCATCGCAACCTAGAAACCGAGCCTCCCATCCTCTTCCTCTATTTGAGAAAGAGAGAGATTCCACGGTCTTCTCTCTATATGATTCTCTCCTCTCTCTTCTCTCTCTTTCTTTCTCTCTAATTAAACCAAAGGGTTTGTGAAGGGGATTCAGACGATTGAACGATGGACCTTAGTAAACTTCAATAGAAGGTTTTAGGTTCTTGATTTCCGCTTTATATATTTTTTTTTTATAAGTTTGATGTTTGAGCTTGATTTTGTAGGGGAGAAAAGTTCTAGCTAAAAAGATGTGGAGCACTCTACATTCTTATGTTGAGGTGCGGATCCGCAGCTGAAATCGGGTGGGTTATAATCGACCGTACGATTACAGATACTTTGATTTCCTTTGGATATTCATTTTAATACATATGGCGCATAGGCTCGGTCCGGATCCAGGCAAACCCGATCCGCGTTCCACCGACCCTATTCAAGTTCCCTCGTTTTCCTCTTCGAAGCCATGGGGTGTTGAAGCTGCTAGGGTTCGTTCCCCTTCCGCGTTACTTCAACTTGTACATTGGGTGCATCTCACATGATTTTCTCTTGTTTTAGACCGTAGTTTTTGTTAAAGTGGCTCAGATCGAGATCTCCGGCATCTACCAGCCATGAACAACGGCGGCAAAAGGAGGGAAAGGTCCAGCCGGAATCCATCAAAGCAGAAGCTCCGCCTGAACGCTGAGGAGGTTCTTGAACGCAAGCTAGGGTTCGATCTCTTCACCGAGGGTGAAAAGAGGCTCGGATGGTTGCTCACCTATGCACCGGTAAGCAATTCCTGCATCTTCCTATCTTCTCATATTCCTTTCCTTTCTCTGCTCTTCCGTTCCCTCTTTAATTCAGTTATTTTTTCTTCAATTTTTTGCCTTCCTTATATCTTGGAAATTATATGCCAGTTTTTTTGCTTAAGAACGATCTTTTTATGCGTCTTTTATTCAATAACTACCTCCTTGTCAATTATTGAGTTTTTTTATTCGATCACGATCTCATCTGTTTTCCTTTTGATCCATTGTCTTGCTTTCCATTTCTCTACTTTCCCTTGATCTTGGCAAATTCTTGTAGTATTTCGTTCAAGAATGCTTCCTTGATCGTTCTTGTTTCCCTCTTGGGTTTTGTGTGTCAGATAGCACGATCTACTCTTTCTCTTTGTCAATTCATGTAGTCTTTTATTCAAGAAGAGTCTTTTGCTTGGGCCATGCTATTGATCTGTTCTGTTCTTTATAGTCATCATGGGAAGATCAAGATACCAACAAGATCTACAGCTGCGTAGATCTTTACTTTGTTACTCAGGTGAGTTATTGATCCTCCTTCTGTTTTTCTTTACCCTACAAAGACATCATGTTCTAAACTGTCACTGAAGTTTCCCCCACAGGTCATTCCTGACTTGTTATTCAACTGAATTGTTTTCTTTTGGTTACAGGATGGATCCACATTCAAAGTAAAGTACAGGTTTCCACCTTATTTCTATGCCGCCGCCAAGGTGGGTGGCCAATCTGCCCATTGCGAAAGATACTGTTTTATACATCCACGTATTCTTGTTAATGGATGTTTGGAATCCGACAGTCTATTTTGGTTGGCAGTTTATCATGGTTTCCGTTCTGTTTCAATAGTTATTTATGCTTTCATGCATTGCTGCAGGAAAAGATGGGGCTTGAAGTTGAGGCATATCTCAGACGTCGATATGAAGGAGAAATTGCTGATATAGAGATTGTGGAGAAAGAGGACCTGGATTTGGTAAGCTACTATAATACATTACATGTCTGCTACACCTATCAGTTTCACATGCTAACCTTTTGATTTTGGTCAAACCTATAATTTAGTCCTATTAAATGTTTGGACATCAAATCATTTTTGGAATAACTTCCATATCTTATTACATGTCCCTGTAATGTGGATTCATCTTCTTATTGACCAATTAATTGATAATTGTATGTTATATATCTGCCAAGATATTCAATTGTATGTTATATATCTGCCAAGATATGTGAATATCTTGGCCTCCTAAGCTATTTCGCTATAAACCACCAATTTGAGTCAGACCAAGTAATGTCCAAGTCATATTGTTATTGGTTGCCTACAAAGATTAATGAGACATGGAGTTTGAAAACCTTGTGCGGACACAAAACAAATTCAATAATGATTTATATATCATATCAGGGAGGTCTAGTTATAGAGCTGGGTGGGGTTGACTTGGTGACATGAGGTACACACTGAGAATATATCCAAGTTTTAGAATACAATTAACTTGATTTTACCTTTTGTTTTAGTATTGTTGTGAGAAAACCATTTTGATTCTTTCCAAGCAAAAATACATGTAAGTCTGTTAGTTTGGTAGATCATTGTTTTGAAACATGTATGTGAAATTTAGATATGGTTTGATGGCAATTTCTTTTCATTCTTCTTCTTCTTTATTTTTTTTAATCAAGAGAGAGAGCTAAACTGCTTCACTTAAATGTTTGTTTTATCTAGTCTATTGTTTGGTGAAAGTTCTTTTCATTCTTCTCCTTCTTTTTTTTTTTGAGAAAAGAGAGAGAGCTAATCAACTTCAGTTCTTTTATCTTATCGGGTCTTAAGATGTATGGACTTGTTGAAGCTGCCGTGATCTCTCCAGTAATTTCTAATGGAAAAAAAAACAATAAAACATTCTTTTTTCACCTAAGTTTGTCATGTTGATCATATGCTACATACTATAGATAGTGAATTTTTGAGAACAGTGGTGGGAGTGCCACCACTCATGTAGAAGAATTATCCATGTCAATCATTTCGAAGAACCATTTAACACATGATCTAATACCATGTGGTATAGAACAGTATATACAGTTCATACAATGATACATGTATATCTCTGCCATATATGTATTGGTATATGTCTATGGGAAATGTGAATTCTATGGATTTGCCTCATGCACTACCAGATGGTCATGTCTGTCTCACTTGTGACATGCCCCTTTTAGATGTATCTAGTGTTATATGATATCCCCTTTGGAACGTTCTAACATCTTTTATTATGACAGAAAAACCATCTCTCTGGCTTACATAAAGCATACTTAAAGCTTAGCTTTGATACTGTCCAACAATTGATGCATGTAAAGAATGACCTGAAGCATGTCGTTGAAAGGAACCAAGCAAAATCAGATGCTGCTGAAGCATTTGAATCGATGTATAATGGGAAAAGGTAATGGGAGTCGTAGATATTTTCCTTCACTATTCATTTGCTTTTTTTTTTTTGCATGTTTCTAGAAGGAAGTCCCCACTCTGTGTCCAGGTTTCTTTTCAGACACTTCTCTTCATTGCTAATATCTTGGCTTCATTTTACATTTTGCAAATGCTGATTGTGTAATCTTTTGGCATTTACAGCAAAGAAAGGCCACAAGATTGTATAGATTTGCAGCAAAGAATGTGTATATAGATAATATAGATTTTACATTTTATGTTTTGGCTTCTTTTGGCATTTGCAGCAAAGAAAGGCCACAAGATTATATAGATTGTATCACTGATCTACGTGAATATGATGTCCCCTATCATGTTCGTTTTGCAATTGATAATGGTGGGTTCTAATTCTTAGTGCACTTCATTGCTTGCTTTTCATTAAAAAAAAAAAACACTTCCATGCCCACCCCAATGTTATCATTAATATCTGGAACTGGCTCATGTTATGCAGATGTTAGATGCGGACAGTGGTATGATATTAATGTATCTAGTTCTGGAATTTTGCTTGATAAAAGGACTGATCTTCTTCAGCGTGCGGAAGTTCATGTTTGTGCATTTGATATTGAGACAACAAAGCTTCCTTTGAAATTTCCGGATGCCGAATATGATCTGATAATGATGATATCATATATGATAGATGGACAAGGTTACTTGATAATCAATCGAGAGGTAAGATAATACTTCTCAATATTGCTTTTGTGTATCCCTATAAATTTAGTTTCTATTTCATGCTTTTCATTATTATAATCAAGGTCCACAATCTTGGTACGGGGTACCGTATTAGTACCGGATACCGTATCGATGCCTTGTCGGTTAGGTTCGGTATGGTACTGTATGGTACGGTACACCTTGTATTGAAATAGCTCTATAACCATTTTTTGTCAATTTTTATTTCGGTACGCCTCGATACAGGTCGGTACGCCTCGCTACGAACCGTTCCGCACCTCAGTATGCCTTAGTACAGTTCGGTATGCCTCAGTATGGAGTGGTACGGGGTTTGTACTGACTTGAAGTTAAGTTTCGTACCGGTTTTCTCCTGGTATGGTACAGTACGTTTTGTATCGGGCGGTATGGGTAGTACGGAAGACCATGATCAGAATAGTTATGATACTTAATTTAGATGTTTATATGTTGACCTATCTACATTATTGATGCACTTGAATTGTTACAAACAACTGAAGCTAAGTCTGACCGTAGCCTGTTTGCATCGCTGCCATTGTTCGGTTTCGGGTCTTCATTGATGAAAACATGGAGACTGAGGCTGGAAATTTGTTTAGTTGCCCTTTTGTGTTTTGATTTTCTAAATTTGCTTACCATAATTTTTTAAAAAATTGAAAGTTCTCACGAGTTGCTTTCACTTTTTTTCCCTGAAAATGGAAACCATCTATAACCACCACCACCGCCTCTGTCATCCTGGTCACCACCACCCCCATTGGCCCCCGCCACCACATATTGCCAGCTGCTGGCTGCAGGCACTGGTAGCCACCTGCTACAGCTGCTGTAGGCCACTGCAATTACCTCCACAATCTAAGGGACTACCAAATAAGTTTTGAGATTTGGTTTTCAAAAATGAAAATAAGAAACTGGATTGGATTTTCATGAAAACTGCAAACTGGAAGTGATGCCAAACGGAACCTAAAGCACCCTTCTATCCAACAAGGAACTGCTGTTCATGCATATCTTTGGAGAGAACAAAACTGCATGTGCATTTGCTATGTGCCTGGAAGATTAAATTATTACAATTATGTCTAAATTCCAAGAATTCTTCATATTGCTAAGATAACATTTTCCTTAAACTATCACAGTGGTATGACAAACCTGCTAATGTGCAAACTCTTTATGAAGCATCAGTAGCTTCAACTATTGTGGAAAATATTTTTCTGTTTAGGAATGAAATTAAACAACATCTAAGCTATATGAACGTCACAAGCAAGTCAGGCATTGATACTGTTTGTCAAAAGAATTTAAATTGTACAATTTACCACACAGTTGATCTATTTTGATTGTCATACTTTGCTGCACGGTTGACGCTGGGGTGTGACTAGCATGATAAAAGGATTTTACCTCTTGAATCTTGTTTTGATATGCAATGAAACTTAGTATCACTTCATATAGTGCATCATATAGGTACCCTGTACCCAACAGCTTTTTGGGCCTGAATTGAAAGTTTATTTCTTTATTCTGTGGCTTTTTAGACCATCATAGTGAACCGTGTCTTTATTGTGAAGATGACTCTAGTTTGGCAGGGTAAGGTTTATATTTCATGTTCATATATGCTCTCAGTGGAAAGTGCTGAATGCTTATGAAGTGGAGGATTTGATATGAAAGTAACATTTAGAAATCAGTTTATTTTAGAGAAGTTTGTGATGCAGTTGTACATGCGATACCTGAATCTGGGTACAAATAACTAAATGCCTCTTACATATATGTGTCATGCTTTTGCCTGTAGTGTGTGGGGGAAGATATTGAAGATTTGGAATATACCCCTAAAGCAGAATTCGAAGGCTGCTTTAAAGTTAGAAATGTGAAAAATGAGGTAGCTTGTTTCTTGAACTTGTTAAATTGGCTATTCCAGGTTCAATCCTAAAATTTATTAAGTGTCATGTCCAAAAATCACCATTTATTCGTTTCCTATTATTTTTAATGTTTTGCTCATGGCAGGAAGAGCTTCTCAAAGTGTGGCTTTCCCACATGCAAGAAGTGAAGCCTGGTATTTATGTTACCTATAATGGTGATTTCTTTGACTGGCCATTCCTAGAGAAAAGAGCTGCCCACTATGGGCTTAAAATGAGTGAGGTATGGACATATGATGCTGACATAATTTCTAGAGTGTTGCTTTAGTTTCTTACTGCAAGTGTGATGCTTATATCTACTCCAATTGTAGTTATATTAAATAGCTTAAACTTCTATGCCTTGGCTTTCTACATTGGTCTGTGTCATCACTATTGGTTACTAGATACCTGTTTTAGATAATTTAGGATTCAAATGGTACAGAGCTGCAGTCAAAATAAGCTTTTTCTTGATATGAAGAATCTTTGATTGCTATTTCTTAAGATAAGGATTAATTTGGGATCCACTTGGAGATGATTAGTAGTTCTGTCTTGTTCATCTTTATAAACTCCTATAGATGCTGTGTTGCGAATGAACTTATTTTACTTATATTTCACAATGGCTACTTTCTTAGCCTTTCACATTTGTTTTGTTAGAAAACTGATAACTTGCAAAAGTGTGAATCTGCACATGAATAATGTTGTTTGATTCCTTACCAGTTAGGGGAGTTGAACACAATGTTCTCTTATATGGCCCAGTTAAAGCCAAGTGTGCATATGATAATTGTCATTTTAAGATATTTCACTCGAAGTGGAGCCGAGCTTTTCGTGGACCCATTTTATGTGGACTAATGAATTGGATGCCATGTGCTATGAAAAGGTTGCTAGGTATAAATCATGCTAATCTTTGTGCATGCATATAATTTTCTGTGTCTTCATGGGTTTATAATCAGTTGTTCACTGAATTGGTGTGCTTTGCCAATGAAATTGGTGCCTAATGTATACATGCATTACATTTTCTGTCCTTGCAGGAAATAGGCTTTCAATGTGACAATAATCAAGGAGAATGCCGTGCTAAGTTTTCTTGCCATCTTGATTGTTTTGCTTGGGTCAAACGTGATAGTTATCTTCCTCAAGGAAGCCACGGCCTTAAGGTAAAAATGATCAAATAAAAATATATGGTAAAAATGCATGAGTTTGATTGATTTCCAAGGAAAAAATATTCATAATATGTTTTCAGCCTTTGTTTTGCATCTTTCATGATTTTTCCTCCAGTCAGATTAGGTGTGGTATTACTTCTATCTAGCTCATATCTTCGAAGAGAGATGCATGAACCATGGTGGCTCCCCATTGTATTTGACATAGGTGGGTGCTGGTTGTTGGTAATAGGTGAGATTAAGGTCCGCCGTACCGGTATCGGATCCCATACCGGTGCCATACTAGCATAGTGTCGGCATGGTATGGTACGGAATTTTTTGGATATACCGAGGGTCGGTACGTCATCTGTACCCATACCGATACACCACATGTATCGGTACCGGTACGCCATCCCACCGGTATCGATACGGGATGCTCGGTATTGTCCGGTACGGTACGATACGACATACCATGAGTGAGATGCACGCAAGACCCATGGCTTTTGGGGCATTTTGGGGAAAAAGCTTATCTTTCATGGCGTGTGCAAATTTTGCATACTGGCAGTAACTAGCACTCCCACTGGTTATGACTTGGAAACCAATGTAGCTTTGATATTTCTTAGAAAATTTTGCAAAGACTGTGTACTTTATTTTTCTTTTTTCATGTTTGGACTGCTTTTATTCTTTTTGTTGGAATGGCTGAGTTTTGAAATTTTTGATTACTTTTGTCCCTGCCCTATAGATACATTTCAATTGTATATTTGAGCAGAGTGTAATGTGCCTTTCTTTTTTGTAGTCAATGCATGTATAATTTTATACTGAATGCACATGTTTGTTGAGTGCTACTTGCACTTCCTTTTAGATTGAGTGGTTGGAGTGTATCCATTGGTGCAGGGACAAAAGTGTCCAGAATTCTTGAAACAAGGCTATATCTGAAAAAAAAGAAAATGTCTCAGATCTGCAACAATGGAAATAAAATGGGCCATATATGCAAACATCCCTATTGTTTGTTTACAAGTGCGCTAGATTTGTTTGCATATATTAATGCTTTGTAATGCAAATTGATATTGGTAGTTTCTCTTTGTAGCATATGGAATAGAAATAGATGCTGGCCAATTTTGAATGTTCATCCTTAAGGTTCTCAATGATTATTTTTTAGGTTTTGGCGGTCACCTTGTGCCTAAAATGATAGTGTCCAAGTATGGGATCCTAAAATGGATATAGCTACTTGAAAGTTTTCTTAGTATGCTACTGCCGTGATATTTATTTGTTTCTAGACTGCATATAGTGTGTTTCTAATTGGAAACTTTGCTTTTATTACAAATCCCTTCCCTCTTGCTAGCGATGCTCAAACTTTGAGGTTCTAAGTTTGGATAAATATTTTTTTGTACCTTTAGATTAAAAAAAAATGATAAATCCAATTATGTGTCATGCCCTGAACCAAGAACATAAAAGATGCCGCATGCTTGCAAGATGAATCACACATACATGCAAGGCTACTTGAAAAACAAATTTAATCATTTCATAAAAGTTTTAGATCAATAATGAAATAACCTCAATCCTCAAGAGTTAATGTAACAAAATCTCATAAATCTAGTGCGCTCCCTCAAGTTCCATAGTTAATGATAGATCAGAATATGAAAACAGAGGAGAAGAAGAATAATGAGCCAGACAACCCAGTAA
Source organism: Phoenix dactylifera (assembly GCF_009389715.1). Taxonomy (NCBI): domain Eukaryota; kingdom Viridiplantae; phylum Streptophyta; class Magnoliopsida; order Arecales; family Arecaceae; genus Phoenix; species Phoenix dactylifera. The sequence goes on from NC_052405.1 coordinate 19,642,585, forward strand.
GTGACAAAACACTTTAGAGTGTGTTAGAGCATGTCAATAAATAACAAATCAAATATAATTTATAACATATCATTGATTGGGCAAAATTTCATTTTTTTCAAATTTAGAGAATAATGCATACTTTTCTTTTCAAAGTGTGCTTTTCACAAACTGATACAAAATTCAACGTTGGCTATGGCCATGTAACCAAATGGCATGAGTCAGATAATAGATAACAAATAAGGGGCACCTACGTACAATCCCCATTGGTGGGGCTAGGTCATAGTTATGCTGAATATATAAATACAAAATCATTTTCACAAGACCAGTCAAATTTTTGAATTCTTTTAAACAACTAATGTGCTCGGAATAACTCATTTCAGAAATATAAAAATGCGCATTTTATTCTTTAATCGTTTTCAAAGATGAAATGTAACATGTTCGGCCATTTAATCAAACAAAAGCAGAAACCATAAAAGCTATTTTATCAAGCAATACAACCATGATTTTGCAAGATCTCTTAGAAAATACACGGAAGTGTTAGGTTACCTGCCTTGCAGATGCCAATACTTAGATAATATAATCAGATCACAAGGATCCTTCGGGACCTAATTACCGCAAAATTACATATTTATCGAATCAGTGCCACAATAGTATTTTAAAATCATTTCCAAAATTCTCTAAAATTTCAAAATTTTCATTTTCTGCACTAATGACCGCTATTACAGGGGAAACAACTGCTACAGCTAACATTGCCCCGTTTTTCTCCCCAAAAGACAAGGGGCGGCACAGTGCTGGCCCCTCTAGGTTTAGCTCAAAGGGCAGGGGGAAGAGAGATTATCTAAAGAATAGAGAGGGTGAGTGAGAAGGGAGAAAGAGAGGCACAGTTCCCTCACTCACTACCACACACACATGAAGAGGAGTGCTAGGAAAGGAATAGGAAGAAAGAGAGAGACGATGGAAGAGGGCATGGTACCCTCTCACCATTACCAGCGGAATATTGTTTTATTCTATCAGATCTGGCAAACAGATTTGAAATATGCTACAGAAATCATCTAGTGGCTGTTGGTATTCAATTCTCCCAAATCAGATCTAAACTGAAACATTTGCTGCAGAATCAAATTGTGAAGACTTTATATCTGAATGACGCTATATCAGATTGGTATCCAAATATCAACGATGCTCGTCAGGCATGTGGGGTTAAATTTAATCATCCTGGTGAGCAGTAGAAACGGCAGTGAGTGCCTCTGGCATCATGAAGAATGTCTTCAACACACCAGTTCGGTAATCAGCGGTTTGCAATGAAAGTTTTGTGACATAGAACTAATTTTGGTGTTATGCAGCAATACTTGGAGATACAAAACAATTCTGTGAGATTATGGAGATCTCAAAGCAACTAAAGAAAGATAAATCTGTTTTACTTGAATCTTCATATATAGAAGATCAAAATACACTACGACACTTGGGCAAGTTACCTTTCAACAAGATTTTGCCTAGCAACTTTCAGGACAGAATCTTGCTGATTTTCAAAACCTGGGGCAGTAGTATATTTCCTGCAGAAAATTAGTCGTATGTCATGCCTAGGCAGAATACAAGCGGAAGAGAGGGCTGGGGCATGGTGGAAGGAGGGAGGCAAGCTGGAGGCGCTTGCCGTGCGAAAAAAGTGGGGGACAGAATGAGAAAGGAACAGAGGTGGCGAGAGAGGGCGATGGGATAAAGATGAGGGAAGGGGGCGAGGCACGTGCAAACGAGATCATGCGGGAGGGCACCTCATGGTCAGGAGAAACAGGGGTTCGTTTCCCCCATTTTCCACTGGGATAAGAGTGGGGCACTGCCCTTTTGGAGGGACGAATGCAAGCTTGGGCCTTGGGCCCAGGTATCCCATTATGAGTTATAAATCTTGTTTGTTCTTGTTTATGCTAATTTGTGAGTTAAGGAATAATTGCTAATACTGTGACAGATCATGGTTTTCATGATTTCTATTTTATGGAATAGTTATCAGGATCAAAGAACTCGTAAATAGGATTTGTAAATTTGTAGTGGAATTAGGATTTTCATAAATAAAAGAACTTTGGCCTCAAACTATGTTGTCTTTTCTTAAAGCGCTCCCATTAGTACTATATATCTGCCAAAACTCTTAGTGATCAAATTTTAATTTTTTATAATTAGATAGATTAAAGGGACATAATTTTGAAAGCAAAAAAATCTCCATATGCAGCCGTAGAAGAATCTCACAGTTGGTTATTATTTCGATATTCAATCAATTATATCGGCTCAATTGATACTATGTCTTTATGTTCGTTTCTTTTTTCTGGCAAGTATATCTCATCATCCATATCCTGTGGTAGGATTTTAAGATCATCTGTCCCTCTCCATTTGACTGAAAAGCAGGAATTGTTTTTACTTTTGCATTGAACATGCAGAAATTTATTTCTACTAATTACACCAAGGACCTTTTCTTGGAATTTGATTCTGATTCATTGTTTTCCAAATCATCCCTTTTGCTTCAAATCAGTCTGAAAGAGGATATTTAAAACAACTCGCATGAACATATATCTAATATGTACTCTGTTCACTACCACATGTTTTACTTGACATGATCTGAACCAGTTAGGCTACTATTTGCATTCTGAAATAAAGACACCCCATGTAATGCCTAAATCTAATTCGCATTAAGGAAAATGCAAGTTAGAATCTTATAGTGTACAACAGAACAAGCATGCGAATACGGAAAGGTATAAATGTGAAATATAGTGCAGGCTATCGTAGTATCTTTCTATGACAGGATTTTTTATCATCCCAATAAATATTAGACTTAAGCAGCTTGCACTGATAGTCCTCCCTTAAGAGATACAACATAGTAACGCTCATGTTTTGCAGCACTGCTAATTAGGAAGGTATAATACTGATTTTGCTCTAATGTTTGGGTCAAGGTACGCTGAACCGGTACCGGTAGGCGTACTGGTAGCGACCGGTTCGAGACCGGAATCGGTCCGGTACGAACCGGTCTTTTTTTTTTTTTGGTTTACGAACGCGCGCAGAATCTTTTTTTTTTTGCTTTGCGTCCGTGCCTGCGCCCGCGCAGATGCGCGAGAGCTGGCCATAGTGGCATTTATGACCCGCCGGGGTAGCACGCTGCCCCGCGCGGATGAGCTGGCCCGCGCCCGCGAGCTGTGAAATTGCGCCGCACGCGAGTGCACGGCCTTGCACCTGAACAGCTGGTACGGGCCACGCGCTCTCACACCACAGCGCGCGCGCTGTGGTTTAAAATCCGCAGCGCACACGCTATGGTAAAAAAAAAGAATTGGTACCGGTGTGAACCGGCCGGTTCCCACCGGTACAGGCTGGTACGAGACCGGTACGCATGCATACCGGTCGGTACCAGTCCGAAAACAGCTGGGACCGGTATCCACGCTGTCCAGATATCGGTTGTCTGTACCGGGCTGAACCGGCCGGTTCGGACTGGTTCAGCAGACCATAGTTTGGGTAGCTAAACAGGTTAAAAGTTATGAATGGTTTGAGATTATAGTATCTCGAGATATATTAATGCTACCAGGTTATAGGTTATGACCAATGCCTCCTTCAAAGCTTGTTAAGTGTTAACCATCAAAATTTTGTTAAACAATGCCTGCTTTTTTGACAGGAAAAGTCTTTATTGCAGGGAGTAACAGACAAAGAAGTATTACCTTAGTACCGTTATAGCATCTTAGAATTTACATGATTTAGTTCTCATATCTCTTGCTTTTTTTATTAACTTTATGAGTTTGGCCATCTGAAAAACCTCCATCATCGAATATATCTTCTATATCTTCTATTGCTTTGCTAATTGCTTCTGGGGCATTTTTGCAAGTTTTTGGACCACAGTTTCTCTACTAATTCCTCATAGATTGTGATTTATACCTGTGCAATCTTCTCTTTTTGTCTAATCTCATAACCTATTTGGCCTTTCTATCATATACTGATTTATGACCTTTCTGTTTCTGTTGTCACAAGGCTGTTACAAAGGCTAAGCTGGGTTATGATCCATTGGAGGTGAATCCTGAAGACATGGTTCGCTTTGCCATGGAACAACCTCAGGTACATGAGATGGGAAGTTATTTCCCTAATTACGCTAATGATGATAGACAATAAAGCATTAAAATTTATTGAATAAGTGGCGTTGATCAAACACATATTTAGGGCTTATGATTAGCATGTGACATGGTATATACTGTAATAGATTGCAGAAACAGCTGCCTAATGTTGCCATTGCATGTCATGCAACTTTTTCACTTTATTTTTTTAATCTAGGTGCATATTCCATGACTGTATTGCTTCCATGAAAGATTTCTAATTTTTCCCTGAAATATTGATGTTATTTCAGATGATGGCTTCTTATTCTGTATCTGATGCTGTGGCAACCTACTACCTGTACATGACATATATTCATCCATTTATTTTCTCTCTTGCAACTATAATACCTATGACACCAGATGAGGTCCTGCGCAAGGGAAGTGGAACACTTTGCGAAATGCTTCTCATGGTCCAGGTGAGATTTCAGAATGTTTTATTTTATTCAGCTCATTCTTTCGAACAGATGGGCAGCTGAGTTATAATATTTATCATGAGTAATGCAATGGATATCCAAAATCAAAAAAGATTTTTTTAATTCTTTTCTATTAATAAAGATCATCCAGATGTTTGTTTATAAGTTGATTTGTCAACATTGATGATGACTTACAAAAACTTGCAGAAAGTTTGCCAAAAAAAAGCCTTTGCATTGCATTCTTAAGGCAGTCTCTTTAACAAAAGTGAATATGTTTCATGATTCTTGATACTATTTGGTGAACTGTAGTTATTACAGATTGCTCTTCTTTTTGGTTCATATTTCTTTCTGTAATATTGCAACAAGTAATATTACAGAAAGAAATATATCAAAAGCAACAGTGATTCTCCCATTTGATACTTTTTAATAATCCTGCATCCAAGTTTCATTTTGAATTATCGATGGCCATGCCAACTCTGTGATGAGTGTTGCAGAAATGAAAGAGCTGAGATGGATATGGTGTAGACTAGGAAGGATAGACGGTAGGATACTATGATTACTCTGCCGAAAGCTTAGGAATTGTTTGGATAGAATGCTGCTCAATGGAGCACTGACAGAAATGGCATGGACATGTGCAGCAAAGTCTGGAGGTCTAACAATAACTTGATGATTGCGGTCTGATTGGAACAATTATTTCCAAACGATTGCGGTCTGATTGGAACAATTATTTCCAAACGCAACGTGCTTCAAACATGAGTAGAATAAGGGTTTTTCTTCCTCCCAGTGTTATGGCATGATGAAGGATGAGGGAAAAAGGAATGTCTCACCATGTTCATACTTCTCGCAGAGGGATAAAGTAGATAATTCATCATTATTTTTTCTACTTAATATGAGATAATTTACGTCAACAACTTTGTGTTCTCTTCAAAGCAGATCAACCTAGTGATATTCCACTACATATCTATGCCTGAGAAAGAAATTAGATCTTCCAAAATGGACATCCCATTTACTTTTTTATTGCGATACTTTTATTAAGTAATATATGATGACTAGTCCGTAATATTACTTGCTGAAATTATGTTTGTTTGTTCTTGTATAGGTATTCCACAGTTTAAGCATCTTTAAAGACTAAATTGATTTAGTAGATCACATTGCTGTTTTCTGGGCTTAATTCTTTTACATGGTAAAAAGTATTGTGGATAATAATGCAAAAGAATTTCAAACAACCGGGTGTAAATGTTAGTATACAAAGTTCTGGGTCTCTTCCTTTTCTTTTATGCAAAATAAGAGAGAGAATTTATTATCAATGGAATTTGGTGCTCCTGGATATATTTAATATTTATTGTTTTTTACATATGTGATGTGCTTTCAAACTCATGGGGCAGTCTAATACTTTAGTCACTTGTTTTGTTAAAATTTTACATGACAGTTTTTAACCTGGCTCCTTGTCTTTTAACACATATTGTGCGTGTTGTTGATTTGCTCTCAAAAATTTCCAAGAAATGGATGATTCTAAACTTACAAGTACCACAATGATGATTGTTACTTTTGTTGGTTTGACTCCCTAAGCATGATGTATAAACATGTTTAACAAGCTGTCACTTTGGGGACATGAATTCATGTTGATATATCTGACTCTTTCAATATCAATTTTTTTCATCTTCAGAATCAATTGTAAGCTGCTTTGCGAGATAATCATTTCTTAACTGTATTCTGTCAATCTGGTTTGCATGATTAAAATGAGCTTTTAAGATATGGTGTTAGTTTCTTTACGGAAATTTGCAATGCTTGATCCTTTAAAAAGTCTAAATATTCTTTAGGGTAATGTACAGATCTCTGTGCATAGAACCAAATTTTTTGTGCTTTTAATGGTGGCATCATTTATAATAGAAGGGTAAGGCCTTTGATATCAGTCATAATAGAAATTTTTGTTTGTAGGATTTTATTTGCATGTGACAACCACATGGGGCAAGACACTAGTTTTTATGATGTTGGGTTTACGGTTTCATCCGCTGTCTTCATGATCTATACATTCATTGCACTTACTTTGAATTTACAGGCTTACAAGGCAAATATTATTTGTCCTAACAAGCACCAAGATGATCCAGAGAAGTTTTATAACAACCGTCTTTTAGAAAGTGAGACATATATAGGGGGCCATGTTGAATGCCTTGAAAGTGGTGTTTTTAGATCTGATCTTCCGGCTAAATTTCAGCTGGATCCATCTGCATACGAGGTAATTTGCCATGTACTAGTCTTTCATATTTGCTGAATGGTTGATTTATATGCAGTTTGCTATTTCAGAAACTTATAACGTTATAATAGATATTTGCAAATTGCCTCTCACTTTGTAAGCATTTTTGCTGGTAGTTTCTTAATCTGTATTTATTTAGAGCAAGATTTTCAGTATTTGTTTCAGTATCCATATTGGTACCAACTGGTATAGTGTTGGTGTACTACAATTCATGGTGTTGAAACTCAATACTGGGCAGTGTACAGAGCATTGGTCCCTACTGGTACAAATCAGTACACCCAGTACAGACTGATATGGTCTAGTTCTGAAAACCATGATTTAGAGAATCCACCGCCAAGTGAATTTATATGCCCTTGTTTTTTTACGGGGCCATATAATCTACAATATGTAGGAGCTAGGTTAATAGTTATCTACAGTGTATATTGTATTGGTTATTTACAACCCATGTCCTAGTTACTTGATGCCTCTGATTACATGCATGGTTTCTTCCATGAGCTGACAATAGCTAGTTTGGTCATGTATCAAGTATTAACAGAACTATTATTCTTGATGACTCAAATTCCTTTATAGTCAAGAATATTCATTCTCTTTATTTCCAATTACATTTTTTTGGCTCTATGGTTGTTTCACGTTGACTTGGGGACCTTGTCTTTTTTTTTAAAAATAATTTTAATTTTTTTAAACATTGAGCCATGTTTAGATAGGTTGTTCGTGTGTTATGCCTTTTGGTATGTACATAATGATCAACGAGTTAGGTCTGGTCTGGTTTGGTCTAGATAAACATGTAGTATCATGCCCAAGGTTTTAAATCCTGTGGGACGGACTGAATAGGATGCACAACCGTTCCACCCCGTCCTGACACTTGGGACAGGAGATGTCTCAAGACGTGCGAATCGGGATGGTAGGACAATGGCGGGACGGTTTGATCGTGATACTTGGGATGGTACTTGATCCCATTGTCCCACTGGGACTTGAATCCTTGATCATGCCAACTTTATCTACTAGTGGGTTAGAATTTGTTGAACGAAACCCATAACTTGGACCCAACCTAGAGATCCCGTATAAAGGAGAATATTACAAATAGAGAAGGAAGAATGGAAAAGGGGAAGAAGAAGATGGAAATGAAGAATCAGGGCAGAGGTAGCTGGAGGTACTAAACCTAGTGATTGATGTAGCATGGCAAGGCCATAGCAGCTAAACCGCATGTGACTTATGGTGAACTACACATTTCCTGCCTATACCTTGGCCATTGAATAGATGGTGGATTGCAGTTGTCTTGGATGGTGGCCTCAATAGGGGGTGAGGAGTAGTTAGGGGTTTTGCCGTTTTGGGTTAAAACAAGGGGTGGAATCACAAGGTAGTAATGTGGCTACAGTAGGTAATGCTAGTTGCTGACAACAGGAGTAGGATGTGGTAAACGGAGATGAAGAATGGAGGAGGGTTAGGAGGAGATGATAGAGTAGGAAAGAGGAAAGGGGAGGAGGAAAGAAATGAAAGGAGAGAAGGAAGTAAGGGGAAGGAGAGATAAAGGGAGAATATAGGAGATATTATTGGATATGGAGGAGATGTGTAGGATTGGTTAGGTTTATGGTTAGGGATCTAGAATTCTAGGATTAGGTATTTAGGTTTATTTCTTGTACATATTAGGTTTTGAATATTGTATATATAATAAAAGATAACTATAGTGGATCAGAACCTTTTGACCCATGAGTTGAAGAAGCAAGGGTTCTGACTAGATGGGTAGCTGGTACAGCAAGTCTGGATGCATTTGGGTTTTGGTGAACTAAGCTTATATTGCCCAGACCACTGAACAAATCGGGTGTGAACTGAGCCTGAACTGTTTGATACTGAGCAGATTCCTTTGAAACTTTTTTCCCCCTCCATTTGAGGGTCGGAACTGTAGTGAGAAGCACTTGGGAGGTTCTTACAACAAGGATCTCCACCCTTGTACTACTAAATTATATTTCAATAGCTAATGCAAAAGTATAAGTCAATGTATATTTATAACCTTATGCGAAATTATGTATTACACAATAAAACACATGTCGCATAGCAAGTAAAAGACTTAAACAGGCACCAAATAGGAAGATTAGAGCATTACATCAGTACATTTACCATATTTACACACATCTTGAGCATTAGAAGAATAAAATATTAAAAAGGCAAAAAGAATTTGGAGGCTAAAATAGGCCATGCAATGATCTGCCAGCCTGCGTAAGCTTCTGGCTGATGGAGTATAGACTGTATCAGTTTCTTATGCATTACGATGAATATTGTACCAACGAGGGATTGGCATGGTCTTGATCGTTGATATTTAATACCTTGTAGTTTGGCGCTAGGTGACTTGACCTGAATTATATGGTTAGTATTCAAATCTGAATTTGAATACTGCCTCGAGATTTAATACTTTGTAGTTAGATGGGTCACAATTTAAATCTAGATAAGATCTGGTTGAATAGTTTGGTTTGGGTTGTTCCAACCCCTAGTTGTGATGTTATAATCTTTGCTTTTAGGCTTCATATCTATTATATAACAGTCCATGGGCCCATTAAACATGACCAAGTATTGAAATGTGACTAATTTTATCATAATATCAAAAGAAATTCAGCAAGCTTTTTGTGTCAGTGAGTTGCTGAGTGATTGGTATTGGATTTTATGCTATTGGGTCTTAACTTTTGGCTTTAAGTTACTTATATAACAGTGCCTAAGCCCTTAAATATGAACTGGCAATGTACACATAATGAAGTTTGATCACATCTTGAATACAAACAAAGCAAGCTTAAATTTCAATGTCAAGCTAAAGCAAGCGTTAGTGTGGTAAAATCGTAACAGTCCTCCTATTAAAGTTGCAGCAGTCTTGTGGCCACTGGCCTGCTAGATCATTGGGATTTTAGTCTTCAGGCCATCCAAAGTGGATATCCTAAGTAAATAAGTAATGATTGTTGGAACTTGGAAGTTTAACCATTCAGTTTTGGCTAAATCTTGACTTTTTTCTTTTTCATGTTCTTTTTTTCTTTTGCTTCTTCATCTGTGCATCTATCTGAACTTTCCCCCCTTTTTTAAAATCATGTATCTTTTCTAGCACTTTCAGTTTGACAAGTATATAGAAGATTGTTGTTGGCTTTCAAGGCTTCTTTAGTCCATTGTACCAAGACATACAAAGCGTGTGAATTCAAGGTTCGCCGTACCGGTACCGAACCCCATACCGGTGCCGCATTAGTATAGGCGTACCGAGTGTCGGTACGGTACCGTACGCTCGGTACCGACCGTACCGACATTGGTGTACCGATACTGGTACCCATCGGTACCGATCGGTACCGACCGGTACAGCAAACCTTGCGTGTGATATATTTGTGAATCACATATCCCCTGATAGATATGCTTCCACGTTGTTCTTGTTTTGCTTAGTAAAGTTGTTCATGTGTGAGTTCGACAATTAGATCTCGCTGTGTGCTCCCTGTGTTATGTCCTGTTCACTTGATATATCCGAGGAAAATGTAAATCATTGTACTGTATATCGAAATGTTTTCCGCACTCGATCATTTTGTTTGAGAATACTCTCTTCTGCCTTTTCAGGTGCATCTTTACAAAAGTTCATCTCATATACTTAGTTTATTAATCAAGCACTGACTGACACTTCACTCATGTTTTGTTATTGCATCATTATTAATTTTGAGTTATTGTTCTGGAACCAAAGGAATATTATCCATATAATATTATTTATGCACATTTGCATGTGTAAATGGTCTTGTTGACGCTAGATATTGTTCTGTTTCCAGCAATTGATCAGCAATCTTGATCGTGATCTGCAATATGCCATAACAGTTGAGGGGAAAATGGACATTGATTCAATCTTGAACTATGAAGATGTCAAAAATGCTATAATGGAAAAGGTATTCTGCTTCCTGATTTTCCCCTTACTTTTTATCCCCATATTTCTCTCTTCTTAAGCCTTTCCTTCAATCAACTCAATGTAATTGATTTACACCCTATTGTACCTGCTTTGCTCTAAGCTATTCATCCTCTTGTTTCCAAAGGAAGGGGGAAAGACATGCTTCTCTTTTTAGATTTGTCCAGTGTGTATGCATCTGCAATCCTTTTTTAAGAAAAACTTAGATTACTTTTCTAAGAACTTTTTTTTCTAGATGCTGAAATTATATTAGTTACTAAATATTCTATAATAAAGTTTTTGCTTTTACCAATATCTATCTGTAGTCCATACTGTCTACTCAAAAAAATAATCTGTTTGTAGTGGAGAATATTTGGTGATCTGGTGAACACTGTTTTTTGATTTAATGGTGAATCTTTTTGCTTTTTTAAGTAGCAAGTATTTCTAAAATATGAGCATATGAATGCCTAACTGTTGAAGTTCAATGTCAATTCTTTTATATAAACTTGCCTCTTTACTTGCAGCTTATCTTGTTGCGAGATCGTCCAACACGTGAGGAGTGTCCTCTTATTTATCATCTTGATGTTGCTGCAATGTATCCAAACATTATTTTAACGAACAGACTTCAGGTATTGTCTTGTACTTTTAGAAGATATATGTAATTTGATGTTATTTTCATGTAATAGAAGACTTCTGTTATTATTTTTTTAAAATGAAGCATCTTGCCTATTTTTCTTCTGTATTGTCTTCTTCCCTTTTTTTTAAAATAAATTATATTGGATCATATTCGTACGTACAGAAAAGTGTTTTTGTTATGCTAGCAGAAAGAATTTTAGACTTCAGTACTGTGCATTTGTTTGGAATCTAATTGTTAAAGCTGCTATTTGTTACATTGTTTCAAATCAGGTTTAGAGACCTGCAGTAGAATAAGCATGCTTATTATTACCAGCTGGGTTTAGAAAAAGAGTTTGGGAGGCCTAACTCGCTTCGTTCAGTATTGGTACAAAATAATGTTGAAGAACAGGAAGGAAGAGTAATTGGGATGGAAAGAAGGAGAGTAAGGAGGAGGAGAGATATTTGTGTTCACATGATGCATATGTTCGAGACCATCAAAATACATGATTTTTATTTTCTAGACATTAGTAGCATAGATCATGATTAACCATGTGAATCTTAATTTGAAAGCCCCATTATTGATTTTGGAGTCAAGAGTTGATAGATACCCTCTCCTCTTGTGAGGGGCAAAGTCCATGTATATATATGTGTATATTTACACTACATGCCTTGCATACAACATGCAAGGGGCAAAAGTTTGCCTCTTGTGTTACCAGAGCATGACTCAACATACCTAAGCCCAGTCATATGACGTCAGCTTAATGAATCCTGATTTACCAGTAACCTGTTAAGAGTAACATATTTTGAAAACAGAAGCTTTATCAATATATTTTTGAACTTCCTCCTCTCCTTTCTCGCCCTTAGTGGCTTTAAAAACTCTAGCTCCTCTTTCACACTGCTCCAAATCTTCATTACATAGGTCAGTTCAATCTTGTTTGGAATTCCAACAACTCATCCTCAATGAGTGCAGCTCCGACACTTCAGTACATCTGTTCGCCCCCGTCCCCCCCAATATTTTCATGGTTTTACCTCACATCAGCTGAGCACTTCTTGTTGTTCATTTAACCGTCCAAGCTCTTACTTTTCCTAAACTGTGACTGATATGAAATTGCTGGTGTCTTATTATTACTATTAATATAATATTTATATTTTTATGTCTAAAAGCATGCAAGATGTTTGATCCCTGGGAGCACCTCTCCAAAATGTATGCCCCCCCTTCATTTTTAATTATAAGAAGGTGTCTTTCATGTGCACCACATAATAATAACTACTTAAGCCACTCTTATTTCAAACGTAGATCTCTGCTTTGGTCAATGAAATATTTGGATGTTATGCTTTATTGCAGCCACTGTCGATAGTCTCGGATGTAGTTTGCACAGCATGCGATTTCAATCGTCCAGGAAAAAATTGCCTGCGTAAGCTTGAATGGGTTTGGCGAGGAGAGACCTATATGGCAAAAAAAAGGTTCAAAAGTAGTGTCTATTCTGTTTTGTGATGAGTTAAATAGGACTCTTTTGATCTGCTAATCTATAAGTCATCTATCTTTCAATTTTTCAGTGATTATTATCATATAAAGAAGCAAATTGAGTCAGAACTAGTGGAAAATGGTGAAGGTCAGACAATAAAGCCCTTCCTTGACCTCCCCAAATCAGAACAACAGTTGAAGCTGAAAGAACGCTTGAGAAAATACTGCCAGAAGGTAAACACAAGTGACTTTCTATAGATTCTCCCTAAAGGAAACTTTTAGATAGTCTGATGCTGATATCTAACAGGCGTATAAAAGGGTTCTTGACAAGCCCATCACAGAACTTAGAGAAGCTGGGATATGCATGCGTGAAAATCCTTTTTATGTGGATACTGTTAGGAGGTTTGTAGACTTTTAATTTCTTGATTATGTAATGATTTTCGATATTTTCTGTAGAAGAAACTTGTTTCTTTCTTATTGTATGTCCACTTGTTGTAGAGTTTATCTTTTCTCAAAAGATTATGCTAAGTAATATCTGTTGCACTTCTCAAATTCCAGCTTTCGGGATAGAAGGTACGAGTACAAAAGTCTTAATAAGTTGTGGAAGGGTAAACTGGCAGAGGCAAAATCCAGTGGGAATTCTATGAAGATTCAGGAAGCACAGGTGGGAATTACATATACATGTATGTATATATATAATATGTGTGTATGTACTTATGTATGTATGCATATTTTAAATATCGCCACAGGGCTATCTCATTGGTTTTTTCCTCATGTGGTGTTTGCAGGATATGGTTGTTCTATATGATTCCTTACAGCTTGCTCATAAATGTATACTTAATTCGTTTTATGGATATGTCATGCGGAAGTGAGTTTTAGTTGAATCCATTTGACCTTATATCTTGCATGTGATTGGATTTGATTACTTTGTCATACTTGATGGTGACTAGGAAATAGGAATTTGACATTCTTTACTGTGCATCTTAAAAGGGGCGCAAGATGGTACTCAATGGAAATGGCTGGAGTTGTCACATACACTGGTGCAAAGATAATTCAGAATGCTCGTTTACTTGTTGAAAAGATTGGGAGGCCTCTGGAATTGGACACAGATGGCATCTGGTGTGCTCTTCCTGGATCATTCCCTGAGAATTATGCCTTTAAAACAAAGTAGGTATATAGTTTCTGATTTTTCCTATTTTTGAAAAAATGCAAAATGCTTAGCAAAGCATCATTGAAAACTATTAATTTTCATACTTGAGTGAGTATGTCAGCCCATCTCTCTGGCTAACCCATTTCAGATTGAAGATTGTTTTACTTAAGTTGCATAGATTTCAATTAGTGTGAATTCACAGTTGTGCCCTACATTAATCTGGGGCTTTACCATTATAGGTTCCTTGTGGCGGGTCTATTGTTTCCTTGTGATTGCTTTGTATCACAAGAGTCTAGTACTTAGGCCCTGTTTGGGGGAGCTGTTAGTAGTAGAGCTTTTGGAAGTAGAGCTGTTGGAAGTAGAGCTGTTTGAAGCAGAGCGTTTATAAAAAGTTGTTTGCTGTTTGGTAACTACATTTCTAAAGTGCTGTGGCACTTTAACATGTATTTGGTAAATAAATTGAGAAAGTACTTTTGTGTGACAAAATGACCATAAAGGACATTACTAGTATTATACAACAGAACATAATAAAATATAATACGTATTAATACATAAATATATGATATAATATAATATTAATGTAATGTAATATAATATTATTATAATATAGTACTATAACATTATGTATTATAGAATAATAATTTAATATAATATTAAATTATTTAACATAATATATCAATGTATTATGATATAATGTAATATAATATTATATTTATAGTATAATACAATAATAAAATTAGTTAAATAATTACTAATTTATTTATTTATTTATTTATTTAGATCAGATTATTTGCCACTCACTCATTATTTTTCTTTTTATTTATTTATTTTATTTATTTATTTATTTATTATTTTATTTCATTGAAATATAGAAGGGTCGCCGGCCATGGGTGGTGGTTGCCACCGTGGGCAGCCACGAGCTTCCAAAAAAAAAAAAGAAAAAAAAAGAAGAGAAAGAAGGAACAGAGGCGGCGGCGTTGAGAGGAAGAAGAAGATAGAGAGGGAGAGGGAGAGGATGGGTGAGAGAGGAAGAGGTGGGATGAGGGTTTTGGGGAAAAAAGTGAGATTTAAATGGGGGTATTTTGGTCCAAAAAATAGCTTTCCGATAAAGCTGAAAACAGCATTTTCGGAAAGCTCCAAATTGGAGCTTCTTCCCAAAAGCTGTTTTCAGCTTCCCGCAAAAACTGAAACAGCTTTCCGAAAATTTTACCAAACACCATTTTTTATCTAAAAGTACTTTTAGAGGGTTAGAAAGTGCTTTTTGGCCCTCCAAAAGCTCCCCCAAACAGGGCCTTAATCTTTGTTGTCTTGTTAGGTAGATCACATTAGGTTTTCTCAAGTCGCTATCATTATGAGCATGTTAGCGTGTGTGCATTTTGCTTGAAGTTGGCACATTCTGTTCTTCTTTAGTTGCCAAGGAATGCAGCAAATCAATTTTCCTTAACATATTACTTTTCAAATGCCACGTTAAGATTCATTTATTCAGTCAATCCTCTGATGCCTGAGTTATGTTTCTCCCCCATTATCATAGATATCTAGAAACTGCTTTCATGTTACCAATGCCATATTCTTCTTTTAACTGTTTTTCATGTCTCTTCTGCCATCTTTAAATAAGTTCCTTTCCCTTCTACAAGAGAACTAGGTTGTTGCATTGGAGGGGTAGATGATGCCTTGGTTGCATTTCTAATTAGGACTTGGTCTGTAAGTGGCTAGAAACTCATTATCAAGATGCTGGATTGGATTCAACTTTTGAATGGATAAGAAAACTTTGTTTGTTCAGCAATTTTGTGTATCAAATCCAATAATGATTGTAGCTGTGTTGACAACATATTGTGCATTAATTCTGTGACAGAGGCAAGGAAGGCCTGATGTTTGCTTTAGAGTGAGACAGTGGAAGAACAAACTAAAAATGCAATGACCAAATTAACTAGAGAATAACCTAAGCCTAGAAGTATTAAATTTTAAAGATCTATGGGCAAGGGAACTAAACTAATCTAAGTGATAGCTAGTAGCTTTACAACCTTGCCACCAGGAGGGGTTCTCCATTCCAAGGACTCTACCAAAGCGATGCCTTGAAGCGTGTTGTGACAAGGACTCCAATTGGCTTCACTGTCATCCCCAAAATCTGCCAAGACTTGCCCAAAGTCTACCACACAGAAAGAGGAACATGCAATGCCCGAAAGAGAACTTTTAATTCATTGATCAAGACATGGTGTACATAGGAGGTACTTACACGGTTTGGGACCCCTTATAAGTGATAGGGTCAACTAGATGTCCTCAAAGTTTGAAAACAAATAAAAAACAAGTTCCTCCTAGAACTTACAAACTAAGTATTCTCACTATTGGAGAGCTTCTAGAAGAGATTTTCTTTTGATGGTGAACTAATTACCAATTACCATCTGAAGGGTTCAGATGGTAGCTACATTGCTAATAGATGCCATTTGGCGGGTGGCAGCTCTATTATCATATGCAAGGTTCAACATACCTATTTGTACCGTACTCTAATAGGCATACCGTACCATACCGGTGTCGAACCGGTATGCAATCTCGTGCCGTACTGACATTTGATAGGCCTCGTTGTCTCGTACTGTACCACATACCGCTGCTGTAATAGGATGGTGCCGGTATGGGGTCTAATACCGATACAACGAACATTGGTCAGATGCCTTAGTACGTGTCTTCGAGTTGAATTCAGCTCCCTAATCTTCGGAGTGTGCTTCAGGGTCTTTACATGGTGGATGGGACACAATCAAATTTGGTGGAGTTCATCTCAGATTTGGTTACTTCTAGGGCATGCCTTCGAAGCTTTCTTCTGATGATGTCCTGGGTATCATCTGTTATCTTCTGATAGTAGTTGTAGCGCCGTGGAATAGTATTGGTTGGACCCAAACCCTCTTGGTTCTAATGGTGATTGCAAGGTCGCTCGAAGTGTTCTGATGGTCAGAGTGGTGGTGTTAGTCACTTCTTCTAACGTAAAGCATTCACCATTAATTTTCTTTTGATGGCATTTAGCTAGCTGTCAAAACATTTCTGAATGAGGGATATTTGCCATTGGATTAGAGCTCGATCCATGTTGTTCCTTCAGAGATCTCGACCAAGATTTCAAATACTGCTGGAGCAGTATAGTACAAAGGGTACCATATCATTTTGGTAGGTTTTCAACACCGATACACTATGTTGATGCAGGATGCACTCAGTACTTAGCATTGTATCATTCTAGCAAGAAACCGGCACGTGGTCTAGTACCAGTATGTGAAACCTCGATCTTGAGCTTTCATACAACCCTTCTGATGGGTCTAACTCTTGGGTCCCCAAGTAATGGTAGTCAAACCATAGGGTCGGGTGTCTTTGGTCTGCATCACTATATATGTACAAGTTTTTCTTTTTTGAGTCAAATTAGGATATCATATGGACTTATATGATGGCATATTGCTATATCAGACAATTTAGCATTGTGCTTGCTTCTTGAACATTATGTATATGAGCTTATTAAATTGTTGAAAAATGAATCCTTATATGATGGCTGGCTACTAATTGTTTATTCAATTTACAATTAATCATGGTCCCTAAGTATCATTTTTTGTCCTTTTTTGAATGCCTAATTGCAATTAGAGAGAATCTTGTGATATATGACCCGGCCGAGTCCAACTCCTCTACAATTTATGACACAATCCTAGTCTTGAAAACAAGAGTTACACATTCAGAATATTGTGGAATAGACTAAAGGGCTAAGGTTAAGAAAAAGCTATTCTAAATTTTGGTCGGTTGAACTGTGGTTCGTCCTAGCAATCATCAGCAACAGTGACTCCCTTTTCCATTCACCTCTTCCTCTTCTCTGATTCCTGGTTATTCTCCTCATCCTTTCTCAATGGCCGCAGCCTTCGTCACCTAGTGTGCCTACCAAGCACCAGTTGCTTCCTTGAGAGCCCTTCTTGGCTAATTGTTTATTGGATGTGAAGCATGTTAATAATGCAAATAAATTTATGAAGTTGCTTATTTTGGTCTTATCATTATATCTTCTGGATTTGTGGCCTCTTTCCTTATGCTGACCATGGCTGACATTTCTTTCAGAGATCGAAACAGGAAACTGACAATCTCATATCCATGTGTCATGCTTAATGTGGATGTTGCAAGAAACAATACTAATGATCAGTACCAGGTGAGCAACAAAAAATTACAACTTAATGCTAAATCTCACCCAGAATTAATATTTATTAAAAGATATCTATTTCTCCATTTGAAGTCATTTGCTCTGCTTTATATTTGGGTAAGATCTGTGTTAAGCATAAAAAATATTTTTACTCATATTTTGCTCCATTCTGTTTTTCATCAACGCCATTCCTCTCAGACACTTAAAGATCCTATTACTAAAACATATACGACGCACAGTGAATGCTCCATTGAATTTGAAGTGGACGGGCCATATAAGGTAAGTATATTGCCATGGAATAATCTCTATCTTCTAGCTGTACAGTTTTGTTGGTCCTCAATGCATGTCAAGGTGTTCATTTTGTCATGGTTTCTTTCAACAGGCAATGATCCTCCCAGCTTCAAAGGCAGAAGGGATCTTGATCAAGAAGCGGTATGCTGTTTTTAATCATGATGGTACACTAGCGGAGCTCAAAGGTTTTGAGATTAAACGTAGAGGCGAGCTGAAGCTCATAAAAGTTTTCCAGGTATGTGTCTCTTTCTCTGAGGATGTTAATTTTGTGTTTGTTTAGTCGCATGGCACATTTAGGGTGTATTCAAAGTAGTGAACATGTATCTGAATGGACTGTAATGCTTGGATCCCAGAGATGTACTACCCAGGCAATTTCCATTTTGTATTTCTGGATATACATAATGCACCAATCAAACGACCAAAACACCCTTGGACTTCACCCATTTTATGTGAATAAAACAAAGTTTAGCACCTTTACCTGTCTTAAAAAGCTATCCACTAAGTCACCTAGGCACCTGCCTTGGCTTAGGCAGTCCCCCAGCTTCCACACTTCAAGGCCCGAAAGGTGGGCCAACTTTCTAGGTGTTTGTAAGTGCATGCTGGTCATCTAGTGGGTTCCAAGCAGGCTAACCTAGGTGACCTAGGTTGGTTAGATGTGAACTATCCTTTAAAGAAGACTGAATCCAACTTGTTTGATGGGAAAATTATAGCCCTATCCTTTAAACAAGACCGAACCTGACTTGTTTGATGGGAAAATTATAACCCAGCATCACATGGACTTTCTCTTTTGTTCCCAAACTCATTGGCTAGTTAAAACTGATAACTGTTACTAATTCTTTTAATTTGTTTATTTCCAATTATATTTTATTATCTGTCATTTCATAGAGTTGCTTTGCATTAACGTAATCGAATTGTTGAACATGTTTCTTCAAATGAATAACTAATTTCTAATGGTATCATTGACAGGGAAAATTTGTTATTTACTAGTTGACATGTCATACTACTTTAGGTTGAAGTGCTAATTTACCTCCTTTGCTCCTTGATTTCCTTTGTTTTATTTCTATTTTAATAACTGTCATACAATATGAATCTTATTTATTTTTTATATATTTATAAGACCGTGCAGGCATCACCTAAGTATCTACTTTCCACCTAAGCACCATGCAGCCCCTACCCACCTGTATTTTGTTACTATCTTTACAATGGTTGCTGTAATTAATGCATTGGTTAAATGACCAGCATAGCCTTTCATTTTACCCTTGTGAACAGCCATTTATATGTGCAGGTATTCGTATACGTATATGTTTATGTATATGTGGATACAACAATAGATTCAACATATTACCAATTTAGCAATTTAGCATCCTGTGTCCCAATGTGCCCTCAGGTTCTCGTATGCATGCATGTTTTTGTGTGTATGCATGTGTCCCCATGCTCGTGTGCAAGTGCTAGTCCACGTTCATCACGTACTTATGATTTTCTTGTCAAATATGATGCCCTTATACTGCCATTGATTCTTAATATTTTCACTTTGCTCTGCATGAAAAGCGTAAGTAGACACATCATGCGAATACAAATATGTTTCTTTTCTGTGGCTCCTGGTTTGTGAAATATGATGCTCCCTAAACTTGTTAGGGGATGCTGTATCTCACTCTGCAGGTGCATGAAAAGCATGTGGGGATGAGGCTGTCACCTGGTGCTATTGATTAAGTCTTTGAGGGTTGGTGCCAAGGACCTGGATTTGACTCCGACACCTCACCTCTATTTTGTATGGGATTTCTCCCTTCAGAGTTCTCCAAAAAAAAGCATGGAGATGATGTGTGCAAGTACAGATATGTTGCATTAGCATGGTGATGTATGACCAATTAGTGGACCTAAAGCATTAGAGAAATTAGGACTTGGGTCAGGAAATTTCTTTGCCATCAGGGAAATAAAGGTTTCCTCTTTGAAGGCTACAAAATTATGAGATCAAGTATTCTGTTTTGTTCCTTTGGGAAAGGTATGGATGCTAAGAGTCCAATCACTAATGGTTCATGGTTGTCTTATAGCAGAAATTATATTGCAGAAATAAAATTAAATTATGCAGAAAATAAAATTGAAATTCAGTCTGTACAAGCATGTATTATATCAATGAAGATAAGAAATAATAGATGTGAATGATAGAGATCAAGTAGAAAGGAGAAGAGAGAGAGACAGAGAGAGAAGAAGGGCCAAGCTGACCTGCAGAAATTCTTTCATTCTTCCAATAGAAACTACATGTGCTGCTTCTAACACCAGCCATAAGGCATTTTTATGGGGTTTAACATGACTATCTGCAAATAACATCTCCAATTTTTTTTCCTAAAACTGCAAAATTTGGGATTATGAGTAACATTTCGTTGAAAGAAACATAAAACAACCCACAAAAAGAATCAAGTCTAAATGATTCTATTAGTAATTCACTCAAACACATGGTTTGCCGTACTAGTTAGTACCGTACCATATCGGTCGGTACTGTTCCGTTCCGAGCGTACTGTACCATACCGGTACTGAACGGATACACAGTCTTGTACTGTACCGATACTCAGTACACCTTGCCTTCTCGCACCGTATCACGTACCGACGCTGTAATAGATTGGTACCAGTATAGGGTCTAGTACCGAGATGGCAAATTTTGCTCCAATATATATCTAAAGTAGGGCTCTTGTGCACTAATACTATTTAAAATAGGGCTCTAAAATGTACTTTAAAAATTTCCTTAAAAATTCTAAAAATACAATGAAACCAAAATTTGCCATCACATGACTCCTAGTCTTTCTGCTGTAGATTTTCTCTGTGGGGCCTATATGGCCAACTGTTTTGTACCATCCATTTTCACACTGCTCTATATATTTATATATAACTTTACCGACTAATCTTATCAGAAAGCGCTGATTTTAGTGAGGTTTTGTTCAATTCTTTCTCATTGCTTTCTTTAAGATTGTTTCAGTTTGCCTCCTTTTCTTCACGTCCTGATACACCTCCTTTTTTTCTTTGCAAATGCTTATGTCATTGCACTTAATTTTCAATTACTTTTATTAATTCAAATCACATCCTCAATGTTACTTCACTTTTGTCCCGCTTATACATTTCATTTGTTCCTTCCTGAACTAGTTTCCCTCTTAACAGGCGGAGGTCTTTGACAAATTTCTCCATGGATCAACCTTAGAGGAATGCTATGCAGCTGTTGCTTCAGTTGCAAACCGCTGGCTTGATCTGTTGGATGTAAGTTATCAACTTCTAGAAAGCTACTTACCATCATCCTTCAGTTATTAATTAGTGTGTCAGTCTGTGAATGTTTGTGACAATACTCATGGCTTATATTATTTTGTCAGAATCAAGGAATTGATATTGCTGACAGTGAGTTGCTTGATTACATATCAGAGTCAAGCACGATGAGTAAATCTTTATCTGATTATGGAGAACAGAAGTCATGTGCTGTGACTACTGCAAGACGACTTGCTGATTTTCTTGGAGATACAATGGTTAAAGACAAAGGGCTACACTGCCAATATATAGTTGCTCGAGAGCCACAAGTAAGGCATTCCTTTTGATTTATGATTAGTTTGAAGAAGTATGCCAAATTTCCAATCTGCAACTTCCATTCCTCTATATCAATACTCATATCAATCATAGAACATTAATAATTACTTAACAAATTTTTCTACATTCTAATAGGTGTCTTATCTTTCATCATTCTGGGATTTAAGCTCTTAGGTTTTTTTTGTTATCTGGATAAATTCTTACAACTCATTTGCACAAATCAGTCATTCTCTTAAACTTGTCATGGACAAATCTTTGTTTAATTTTTTATTTTGTTCTCCCAAAGATCCAATGAAACCATGAAACTTAACATTCTTCATGTCTGATTTGACGTGTCAAGTGCACCGGCCTGTACTGGTCAGTACGTACTGTACCAACTTGGATCTGGCACTTGGCATCCCCTGGCAGTGGTTCCTGGGCAAGCTGCCCTGAACTGCCATCTTCTGAAAGCATATCAGGTAATATCACTTGGTACAACTTAATCTTTTCTTGGCTCATCACAACCAACATGTGCTGGCTAGTTCCCTTGTGATGGAAATCATGGAATGCTACATACTTGTGGTGGACAACATGCCTGCCAAGGACCAATATGGCTACCAGAAACAGTATTCAAATCCTTGGTTATAACAGTGAGCAACTAACGAAAATATCTCTGAATGGTTACTTTTGAAGTGTTCATTGCCTGGTTTACTTGTTTCATATGTACTGTCATTTTGTAAATCAGTTGACGTGAGGGTCATTTAGGTTCGCTTGTCACCAGGCTTCTTTGGTGGCCAGTGGGCACCATGGATAGGTTTCTGATATAGCAAGTGCAAAATTACATTAAAGCAAATCAAGATGAAAGCTAACAGTGTTGCAGCTAGTCTTGCTAGAAGAGGTGTTTGAGAGCTAACAGAGTACTATGTGTGAGGCTAATACAATGACTAATTCTTATCCATCTTGTCCTCTTTTTCTTCTCCTCTCTCTCTCCTGATCATAGGCATAAACTTTTTTTGGTAAGAAGAATTTCAATGACCCTTTGGTGCAAGCAGAAGTATCCATGTAAATGATATCTGACAACCTCCATTGTATTGTATGCCCCTGCATGTGAGAAAATGAGTCGCACTAATTGCTAAACAATTTATGGCTTGGTTACCTTGCCTGTAGATGTGTATAATCAAGCATTCCCTAAGCTGCTGAGTAGTTGCTAGTACATCTAATAGACATGGGTGCCTGTGCTCCAGATGTGATGCGATGAAGGCTGCTGAATCTGCTGCACAAATTCTTACTTATTGACAAATGGATCTGTCATTTTGCTTCATTCCAAAACAGTCTTTTCTTTTGAAGTTACCAAAAGATTTGCAGCTTTCTTGATGTAACTGTTATTTCTTTTTTCCTTCCACCACTTACGCATTCAGGGAACTCCAGTAAGTGAGCGCGCCATCCCTGTTGCAATATTTGAAACAGATCCAGGTGCTGTTATTATCCTTTGATTCTTTTAATTTTAGAGTTTGAGAAAAGTGTTAACATTCATATAATTTATGCATTCATCCTCCTATCTAATCTTATGTGCAGAAATTGCGAAGTTCTATCTACGGAAATGGTGTAAAATTTCATCTGATGTAGGCATTCGATCCATTGTTGATTGGTCCTATTACAAGCAGCGTCTTAGTTCAGCTATTCAAAAGATTATCAGTATTCCTGCTGCAATGCAGAAGGTGTGAACCCTAGATTCTTCTCTACTGATCAAAACAATTTGTCCGTTAACTATCTCAGACCAAATATCAAACTTTCCCAGGTTTCTAACCCTGTTCCTCGAGTACTTCATCCTGATTGGCTGCACAAAAAGGTACGTGAGAAAGAGGACCGATTTCGCCAGCGTAAGCTAGTTGATATCTTCAATACAGTGAACAAAGATGAAACCATGCAAGATGGGACAAATGTTGGAGACATGGAAGACTTGGTTACCAAAAGAGTTGTTTCAGAAGTAGGACTCCGACCAGTAGCTCATAGCTATGAAGTTAACAAGGAAAACTGTTCATCGAAGCAGTCCTGTCCAGAAGCTGGAGTAATCTTAAACCACGGGCAGCAAAATGCAACTTTGTGCAGACCTCTCTTGTCATTCAACCAAAATGACATCTGTAGTGAAATTGTTGACAGAAATGTCAATTATCAGGCATGGCTCGAAGTCAGAAAAAGGAAATGGAAAGACACTCGTGAGGAAAGGAAGAGACGCAGGTAACCAGGAGTAGAAAAAACTATATATTAGATTACTTGTTAGTTAGACAGAATAGCTTGTGAGAACTTCTGTTTTCGAGTAAAACACTGACCAGTATGTAAGTGTTTCTGATTTGTTTTATATAATTATTTTCTAGTAAACAAAATTAGATATTGACCAGTGATATAATTTTGTTTTCTAAATTTTGAACTTGTCAGAAAGCCATTTACAAAAGCATCTTTTTATTGGTTACTAACATAAAATGGTGAACTCACAAATTTGGAACTTACTAGGGGTGCATGCAGTAACCCGCTTGCCATTGCCGAGGGATGGCAGATGACGCTGCAAATACCAGCCTCAGGGGCATCTGGTTTATATCAATTATAGATAATTGTATAGCAGAGAAAAGGCTTCAGGTGCTTCAGAAAGTCGTTCCCATTAATACATCATTTTAGTGTTTTGTCACTATCATATTTGTACGACCGTACCATGCGTAACCTTTCCCAGTATATTGTAAGGAATCCCTTGATGACTTCTTACTATTCTAGTGACTATTACCTCATAAGTTTTTGGAGAAATGCTAATATTTTAAATTCTATTTATTTAATACTGTGATCCATAGTCATAATTAAGTGCAAGGCCGCAACAAACTTTTTAATACATTATTATGACATTTATCATGGAAAATATCAACTAAATTCAAAAGCATGTGGATTTCATTGGTGATGTTACTTTATGGTAAAGAAGACATCATATTATTTTTTAGTATCTTTAACTTCAGCATACTAAACATGTCACATGCTACCAAATTGTAATATCGAGTGTTGACAGCTAACAAAACAAGGTACAAAAAAGACCGACATTACATGTTTCCAACAACTAAAAAATGTTAGGAAAAAGAATTTAAGGAGGAGAATGAGAGAAGGGGAGTCAGGACTCGGGAAGAGAAACAGACTATAGTAATGGAGTAGAAGAAATGATGAATCTTCCTTAAGATTTGTAGCTACAGATTTAAGGAGAGAGGAATCCTCCAGTGAAGCAAAAGGAAACTAATTGATCTCTTATCTAATTTGTTATCATTGGGAAAGGTGTTTTGGTTCCTGTTTTGCCATATGCTCTGGCAACAATTGGTATTCTTTGCACTTAAAATGCAAGTGAGGATAATTTTTACAGTGAAAACATTGTAGAATAATTTTTACAGTAGATAATTATTTAAGTACCATTGCTCAATTTTTCGTGGTACTATGCATCATTTTCAGGTTAGGTATCACAAAGATGTCGCAGCAATCTGCTGGTGCAGCTAAGTTGCCTGCCTCCATGTTCAACTATAGACATAATCAAGACAGAAGTGGGGTTAGTTCATTCTTCAGAAGACAAGAGTTGGCTCTTGTGCAATCTCACTGGCAGGTAGTTATGCTTCGGCAAGCATTATATTCTGAATGTTGGTTTTTTCTTTCTCAGTTTAGTGATGATTGATTAGACCTAATATTTTGTGGACCAGATAATACAACTTAATCCGAGTACACAACCTGGGCGTTTTTTTGCTTGGGTTGTTGCAGATGGAATAATGCAAAAGGTTCCCATAGATGTTCCAAGAGTGTTTTATCTTAACACCAAGGCCCCTGACACAGAAGAATTTCCTGGACGGCATGTGAAAAAGATTCTTCCTCATAGCAGACCAAATTTCAATCTCATTGAGGCAATCCTGGTCTTTTGAAGGGCTTTCAGTTTCTTTAGATTATGATGGCAAGAAGTTTTTTGGTTTGTTTCAAATTTAATAATAATATGCCATATTTTATACAGGTCGTTATTAGTGAAGATCAGTTCAGGGCTGCAAGAAAGAAACTTGCAGCTCACCTAGCAGGCCCAGAAGTTGAGGTAAAAGCTTATGAATATGTTGACTGTTTCCCAACATGGCCTGAATCCTTGCCTGTATGGCTTGATTACATTTGCAATTTTTGTTTACTTTTTTGTGTCCAGTATCATGTTATAGGATGTCAATGAATTGTTTGCCTCATGCTATGTTGTTTATGCTCATTGGGGTTGTTATGGGGTTGATGAGGAATTCAAGCTTCTGTTCCTTTAGGTTAGAAGATGTTATTAAAAAACACTTATTTTTGGTGAGACAGGCTGCTGAACCGATCGAAACCGACCGGTTTAACCTGTACCGTACCAGTACCGGCCAGCACCGGTACGACACAACCATAGAATTCGGTTTCGACCCCAAAGGTTTGGGGTTGGAACCGAATGGCTCCTTGCCCGTACCGGTGCGGTTCGCATCGGTACAACCTAGTACCGGTGGGAACCGGTTCGGTTCGAACCGGTTCGGTTCGAACCGGTTCGGTTCGAACCGGTTCGGTTTGAACCGGTACAAGCCCGGTAGCGACACCGGGGAAGAAGAAGAGGAAGAGGAAGAAAGAGAAAGAAAGAAGAGGAAGAAGAGAAAGAGGAGCAGAAGAAGCCTACCTATAGCACCGAGCCTCGGGCCGACGAGGATCACCCGTCTTGCTTACGGTTTCGGCTCCTTCTTTGCTCGCGGGACAAGGGGGAAATAGAGGAGAAGAGAGGAGGAGAGAGGGGAAGAAAGGAGAGGAAGAGAGTTCGGGAAGAAGGAAGAAGGAAAGGAAAAAAAGAAAAGAAAAGAAAAAAAAGGGCGTTTGCGCGCGGGGCACCCTGCCCGCATGGGCGGGAGTGGGGAATTGCTTGCGCCCGCGCGTGGGCATTTAATGCCACTCTTTGGCTAAAACGCGGACGTGCGCGTGTCACGGATTTTTTTTTTTTGCGGTTCGGTACCGGTCCCCACCGGCACATTGGTTCGGTCAGTTCCGCGTACCTTGGGTGAGACTTGTGTTAAATGCACGTGGAAGGATGCTTAGAGGAAAATACAACATTTGAAGATTGATGAGCTTGTAACTTTGTTGGCTATCCTTGATATAGTCTTCATAATATGGTAAAGATTTAAGGGAGGACTTTCGTGTTTGAGAAGTTTTTGCTAAATCATGTGAAACTTTCTTGGATATTTTCTGCATCTGTTAGACTTGGGCTCTGTATAAAGGGGCAGGGTCAGATTGGCTCCATAAAGATCCTAATATAATTTTTTTGAGTTGATAGATGTTGATATCCTTAAATATTCATGGTTCGCCATACTGGCCCGAATCGAGTGCTACGGGGCATACCGTACCGGTATATACGGATGGCGTACCGAAATCCAAATCGGGTGTTACGGAACATACCGTACCGTACTGGTTTGGTACCAGTATCCGGTACGGATGACATATCGATACTCGGTACGTCAAAAAATTATGTACCGTACCATACTGATATAGTGCTAGTGTAGCACCGGTACGGTGTCCGGTACTGAGTCTGCGAATCTTGCTTAAAGTAAATGCCTAGCATCATCGAGGACTAGCAATTTACTGCTGGTATTTTGGTGCATGGTGCTTCATTGTGCTAGGTGTTAATATCCAATTATACTGGTTATAAAGTTCAAATGCACTTGTACTTCTCTAAACATTTAATTTTTCCTAATATCGTCTTCTAACAGAATATAAGCTTTGTTAGTGCTATGGGTACAACCATGGTCTGCGGTACGGGCCGATACATACCGTTCCGGCTTGGAACCGGTACCGGATCAGAGTGGAATCCGGTACCGGTAGCTTATCGTTGGAGAACTGGTATGGAACCGGTACGGAACCGGTATGAGACCGGTACGTACCGGTCCGGGCCGCCACCGGTATGCCAACCGGTACCTGTACGGCGAACCTTGGGTACAACACTATATTGTGTTAATGTGTAGACATAGTTAGATGTCCCTCTCAAGTTCTCATCATAATTTTTTTCAGGTTCTTGTGTTTTTATCTTGAACAAAATTTTCCAAAGTTAATTTGTAAGACAAGCCTGGAACTATGAAATGCATATGATAAGGAACTACAATCACAGATAACTAGGATGATTCGATCCTACAATAATACAATTTTATGGACTAGTGTATAACTAGACTTGTCACGGATGCTTAAGGAGAGTCCTTTTTAACCGGAGGAGCCAAATTTTTTTTTCTATGGCAATTTATTTTTGATTTATGCCTAAACAAAGGCAAATTTTGGAATGCCTAAATATGGTTTCTTTTTTTTCTCACGTTTAGGACTCTTATGGGACACCAATATATGGTATTTTTTCTTTCTTATGGGACGCCTACTTAGGGAACGTCTATTTATGGCATTTTTGTCTTTCTCTAAGTTTAGGATTATTTGTAATTGCTTAAAAAGCATTCCAAATGTGCTATATAAAGACATGCCCTATGTTTTGTTTTTAATAAGGTCTGACGAACCGGCCCGTACCGGCTGGTTCAAACTGATCCGGCCTGTAACCGGTACGCCGGAGCAGTAAAAATCGATACGGGCCGGTTCTGTGCCGGAGACGAAGAGAAGGAGAGAGCGCGGGGAAGAGAGGGAGAGAGGAGGCTGGGGGGCGGCGGAGCCCGCGGGGGAAGGGGGGACCGCGGGGGCGCGGCCTCGGCCTTCGCCGCGCCCCTACGGGCTCCCCCGCCCCCCGGCCTCCGCGGCTCTCCGATGGCGGCCACGGGTCTCCTCCCTCTCTCTCTTCTCTGCCTTTTCTCTCCTATTCTTCTTCTTCCCCAGCTCTGGCGAGGAAGAGCTGGCCGGTACGCCGGTTCCAGAACGATCCGGAACCGTACCGGTCCAGTAGGCGACCGGTACGCCTACCGGACTCGGTATGGCGAACCTTGATTTTTAGAGAGAGAATTAATTCGAGTTTTAGTGAATTAAGGAATTAAGCCTTTGGCTTGTTTTTCTTCTTTTGGGTGTTCTATATCTCTAGGCTTTTCTTTGGGTTGGGAGCGTGTTCTTGCTCTGTATCTCAGGGAGATTGTCTGTAAGTGGTGATCACTAGAACTCTGTATCCCTAGGGTAGATTCCTTTTGGTGGTGAGTTTTCTTTTTCCATCAAACTCTGTATTCCTTGGGTGGATTCCTTTGGGTGGTGAGTTTTTATCTACCCATTGTTCTTGTTCTTGAAGATTTTGGGTTTACCACTATTCTCAAATTCTTGGTTGGTGTTGGAGTGTTCGTTGTTGCCTTCTCTTGTTAGAAATGCTTGTATTAGGGATCAATTTTTCTCTCTGTTTCTTTGTTTAGGAAGTTACATCTTAGAAGTATTCAGTGCCCTTTGCTTAGAAGCCTATGCCTGTCTAGAAGAAAAAAGCTTATACTAAATTGAAGGGCTATATATAGATCTGAGAAGGAAAAAAAGGTCTAGGTTGTGGACTCATGGGAAGAATGTGGTATTCAACCAAATTTAGCTTTCATATCCTCGAAGAGTTTTTGATTTTTGTCATGCACACAATGTTGGAAGGAAGCCAAGATAACTATTTGATATGGAGGTGTGGAAAACATAGTAGCGCCATAGGAAGAGCTCACTTGGAAAAAGGATTCTTCAGTTTATTTGGTGCATGGACTATCGATTTACTTACATCTTGGTGGAGAAGTTCAGTAGAATAATCTTTAATATTCTACTTTACAATCTTCTGAATTTCCCCAACTCCTATGTATGCTAAATTAATCAATTTAGCATAATCATCAAGCTGATTGTTAACTAGTCTTGTCTATGTCCCTCTGTTGGCTCATTATGTCTGCATTCCTTTCTTCAATCTTGTCAATACTATTCTGATGATATGTAGGAAGGCAAGCTGTTGTGCAACAGTAAATTTGTTCTATTGTGACCTGAGTGTTATGGATTTGAAACATTAAACAGCTTCGCTCCATGTGGTCTAAGGCTATATACATCTGACCCTTTCCAAACCTTGCCATGGCCGGAGCCTCATCCATTGGGCCGTCCTTTGTTATTCAAATGATATGTAAAATTCCCAAAGCAATGCTAAGAACACTCAATTAGTTCCCATTTTTTTATATTTTGTTCTGTATGTTTGATCCAAATTTAGATTGTGGCAACTTCTAGAATAATTTATTGACATATTTAATGCATATACTGATTATCAGTTCTCATCATTCACTTTGTAATGCTGATCAGTGAGCTACACTTCCACTTTTCTGTTTATTTTGATTTGAGATAATTTCCTTGTAACTCTGTCTAGGGGATATATGAGACAAATGTGCCGTTAGAATTTACTGCTATCCTCGAGATTGGTTGTGTGTGTAAAGTGGACAAAACTGCTAAGCTTCGAAATCTCCAAGATGGATGGAAACTGAGCGAGCTGCATATGAAGACTACAGCAGAATGCTCTTATCTGGAACAAACTCTCTCCTTTTTTTACCTGTATCACAGGTATTTTATGATATTGTTTTACTCTATCATGTGTCATTTATTTATTCAATCTTGCTTTAAGCTAACTGCTTCTTTGTTCTTCCAAGCTGAAAGCAAGCAGGCCATGTATCAAATTTAAACATGCTTGTCGTCCCGAATATATGAATTAGTTTTGTAAACTTTTTAGACTGAATTTCTTTTCTCTTCTCAGCATGTCCGAGGGGAGGGCGATATATGTTATATATTTTCCTGTATCATACACAATATTTGCTGTGGTTGTTAATCCTTTTCAAAACAAAGAATTGTCATCATCACTTCTTGAAAAGCTGTTCCGTGAAGCTTGCCAAACATTGTCCATCGAACCACCAATGCCAGGAAGTGCTACTTATAAGGTATAATCATAGTTACATATGATCTATAATTCTGTTTTCTTTGTTTTGATCTTCACTCTTGTTGATCACTGATATTCAGGTGGACTACGTTCGATCAATTGAAGCTGGCAGCAAGCTTTTGCAAAGAACATTGATTGATTACAGGTTTATTTCATATTTTCCCAATCTTGAAAGTCTATTTCAGATATTCATGAAAAGTGGACGATCAATTGTTTTTGTCAATGATTTATTCTTTTTTCAGTTGCACTTCCCTTCCCTGAACCTTTCTCTTTTTATGTTAAGGAGTTATATTTGATAGCTATAAGCCTATATATTAAAACTTCTAGTAGGGAATGAAACTTGAAAGATAGTTGCACCCTGGATTTTCTTTTCTTCTCTTAGTTGATAAGAGATCATAATTTATCACTTTATGATAAAGAATGATCTAACTTCAAAGAAGGCTCCCTGGCTCTCTTTTCCATTCTTAGTTGTTGAAGGGTTTTAACTTATATAACATTTTCTGATAAAGGATGAGCTGCAAAGAAGGTTCTTGAAGCATTTATTTTTAATTTAAGTAATCTGTAGTCATCTATTTGCTGAATGAGTGGGTTTGGTCTCTATCACTATGGCTAAAAAATATCTGCAGCCTCGAGGTATTCAGATCAAACCCGTTTAGAAAAAAAAGGCTAGGAACTAGGAAAAGATCTGAGCTGCCTTTAATTTGGCAAGCTTATACCATATATCTCTTTGCTAAGCTAGAAACTTTGGTATTTCATCTGGCTTATTGCATGACAAATCTGTCCGAGATATCCTAACAATTCTTATACAGCTTTGGTACCTTAACTGGTAAATTGAACCACAATCCCATGGTACCAAGCTCAGTAAAACTAGCTAGTGAGATATGAATTGCCCTTAGTTGGTGAGAGTCGTACAACTTTGGTAAATTTAGTTGGAAAAGGTAGGAGGTGTGTTTTAATTACAGGTATGGACATCTATGTTGTGTTGGGATGGCAGTAGTACATTCCCTGGTATGACAATTGCAAAGTGTTTGATCTATAATCATTAGTATTTTTTTATATTCATAGATAATCATAAGAACTCGATGAACCATTTAAATGTATGTGCATAATACTATTTGAAAACTTAGTACAAGATGTTCTATTTTCTTTAAAATCCATTATGAAAAATTACATGAAAGTGGAAATGCTTTTTATTATGTAATTGATAGAAACTTGGCGTCCCGCAACTTTACAATACTTTACTATTCTGACGTAATACCATTCTGCATGGGAACAGTACTGCCACCCCCCTAAGATAAACAAAAATTGCATTTTTTTGGTTTATATAATCACTCTAGTTTTTCTAATTCCATGATCATGCTGGTTGGGTTATGGGTCTGTTTGGTATCCAGAGCTAAACCAGTTGGAGTATGGGCCTACATTTGGTATTCAAAGCTGTGCCTGCAAATTGCTAATTAAGGCTTAGGGTTATAGGTCCAGATCTGCTTGGGTATGTGTTTACCCAAGCCATTTGCACCTGTTGTTAGATGAATTTGTCAATCCTCATGGTATGAAGATAACTTGGAGTGAGGGAAAACATGATTGTACTGCAATCTAAACTAACTGACATGCAGTTAGCAAATACACTAAGTGACAATATTGTTGATGTTTTCTTTGGGACAATAATCTTTCAAATGGTGTCTTTACTAATGGAACTCGAACAGTTTTTAACTTTACTTTTTCTGTATTTGAGTTGCAATTTGGTCTGCTTGAGGCTAGTTTAGTGTTTTCTGACAGACATCGACATCCTGGCCCTGCAATTGGTGTCATAGAATGCCCAAACATTCAAGTTATTAAATCAGGAATGCGGATTCTTGATGATTTTCCATGCATCAGTATTCCTTGCAATGCTCGTGACTGTAATTATCAGGTACTTCTTCGTGCTTAATGTATGTCCCTTTGTGCTTTATGTTAGTCATATGGTTTTGTGGCTAATGTGGTTTCACTTTCATTTCTTACTCAAGGCTCTTGGATGGCAAATCATGGCCGGCAAAATTGGCATGCAACGATGTGCTGCATCATCCCAGTGGTTCAGTGAGAGAATTTTGCTATCTAGATATGCACATGTAATATTATTTATAACTATTATGCTTCATTGTTTTTACTAGGCTTTAATTGATATATGTGAAAATTTGCTATCTATAACAAGCTATGAAACAGGTGCCTTTGGGGAATTTCGAACTTGATTGGCTTCTTTTTACTGCTGATGTCTTTTATTCTCGGGCATTACGTGATCAGCAGCAGGTTGGATCTCTCCTGAATATTGATGTAGTATAATAAAATTTTCCTTAACATGCTTTTCTTATTGATTCCTTATTTCCTGGATTTTGCTTTATTCTGTTGCTTATGTGGTATAATGATGTGATTCTTCACAAAGTTTCATGTTTACTAATGACCATTTTTTTAAAACATATATAATGCAGGGAATTTAGAAGTTGGTAATAGGTTTATGTGTGAAGGATGTGCAATTTAATATGGTATCTTTATAGAATCTGGTTTAAATAGTTTTAATGTTTTCACATCTTTGAAAGATACACTGAAAATACTTTCCTTCTAGAGGATAGAGTTTGCTAGCACCAATAAGCTCTATGAAAACTTTAGAAAGACAATGATATGTAGTTAGAGGTTAAAGGTTAAAACTATAAGTGGTCCGCCTTGTTGATGACAAAATTTTGTTAGTTTTAAGTTTTAACCATTCTGGGAATCAAATTTCCTAGTTAATGTAAACAAGTGTGACAACGTATCATGTGTATGAATCAGTACAGTTTCTTCATATTTAAACGCTTTCTTTTGGAAGGGTTAAGCTTCAACTGCCTCGGCAAAGTCTTTAAGAATGTTCGCAATAGCCTCATCTTTCCAATTATTATCTTGAACAGAGTCAAATTTGTTTCTTTTTATGATTAATGCTTCTTGACTCTTATTTAGGTTGTTAGATAAAAGGCAGAATCCATTTTTCACTGATTTGTGCCGTATTCTCTATTCTTTGGATACATATGATATTTTTTTTCCTACCATATGAACATGTTGTGTGTCATCAGCATGTATATTGCCTCTGGCAATGATTATGAAGAATATTCTAGACCTAGTTTACTTGAGAATTCTGGCTCATATTGTTCCATCGTAAACTATTTGGGATTGATAATTTGCTTTCATCATGTGGTATAACTCTTGGCCTCTATTGGTTGCTTCTATGATATGCTGTTCTTTTCTTCTGCAAATACAAGCATTTAATTTATGTTTTAACTTACTCCCTTGACTCTGTTGCCATAGATACTTTGGATATCTGATGATGGTATTCCGGATTTAGGAGGCACTTATGAGGGAGATACATGCTTTGCTGATGAGGTATGCACCTAATGCATCAAGATCTAGGCATTATTTGATTGCTATAGTTTCTTTATTTTCCTTTTTTTTTTTGGTGGGGTGATAAGAAACTGCTATTTCACCTTTATATTTGGTGATCTTACACATTCATGCATGCATGCACATTTATGTGTATGCATGCATGCATATGTACATACATCACATACAGACAGATACACATATGCTGGATATACTTTTTTCCTTGCAGGATTTTTTTTTTTTTTTTTTGACCATGTTTCTTGTTTTATGACCAAAAAAAAAAGGTCGGTCAGCCAGCTCTTACTTATCCTGGGGCCTATAGAAGAGTTGCAGTGGAACTAAAGGTTAGAGAATTACATTTTACCTATATATACGAAATTTTGGAAGAATGCTTACAAAAGTTTGGAATTGTAATAATATGCTAACAGACATCTTGATAAGTTTATGCATGTCCTTCTGCAGATTCATCACCTAGCTGTAAATGCTCTTCTGAAGAGCAACCAAGTGGATGAAATAGAAGGTGGATCTATGTTTGGATTTGACCATGAAATGCATCATGGGCCGCATGTTAGTGAAACCGACTTTGATGAAGCTAGCGCATGTGCACCTGCATTTTCAGTACTAAAACAACTCATTCAAAGATGTACTTCAGATGCAGTGGCATCTGGAAACGTGTTTGCTGATGCTATATTGCAGCATCTTTACCGGTGGCTTTGCAGGTTGAATTTTTCACTTTTCTGCATCTACTGTTTAGTTATTGCTTTCGCTTAATTATCTCACAATGTCTACATTTCAGCCCACTATCGAAACTCCATGACCCTGCTCTCCATCGTGTACTCCACAAGGTCGGTTGCTTGCATAGCCAAATGGACTACTCATAGCTACATTTTAAAATAGAAACATGCTTGCACTGTCTCGAGTAGGAGTAAAAAGATTAGATACTGTCTAGTTTATTTTGTTCCCCTTTTCTTTTAATTTTGGTAATGCAAGATATGCTTTCTCAAGTACTCTGCCCCCAGAGACTTCCAGCAATCATGATGTTATATAAAACTAGGCTGACCAGGCCTGGCAGGATTTCAAATCCCTAATCCGAACTTCCTCTAGTGAAGCTTCATAGCCTGTGATGCAGTCAGCTGGGCAGTTTCGTTCCCTAAAAGTATGGGAAATTGAGAGCTCTTGAAACTGTTGCTTCATGGCGTGAACTGAAGAAAACCATGATTGTATGATTCCTGTTTTATTTTCAGGTGTATGTATGTGTAGCGGAGGCTTTCAGATTGATTGGCAGATCAACTGCTTAATTTAGTAAAAGTATCAGTAAATGATGAAATCTATCATAATGTCTTACTAAAGACATTACCAAAAATTCCAGATCTATTTAAATGAACATCATGCTTGATGCTTACTCTTTACCTTTCCTATCTTATTAGTTGCAGTTTCTTTTCTTATGGCTCAATATTGACAGGTCATGAAAAAATTATTTGCATTACTGCTAGCCGAGTTTCGAAAGTTAGGAGCCACGATTATCTTTGCAAACTTCTCTAAGATTGTCATAGACACTGGAAAGATAGACCTATCGGCAGCCCGTGCTTACTGTGATTGTTTATTGAAAACTTTACAAACGAGGTATGCTATTGCTCACAGGTAAAATTTTGTAAAGTGGATTGAGCTATTATAGGGATTTATTCTGAAGATCTGGTCATTGTTGCTATTATAGGGATTTATTCGAGTGGATTGAGCTTGAACCTCTGCATTTCTGGCATTCGTTACTTTTTATGGATCAGGTTTGCCCATGTTTTTCTTTTCCTTTTTCCCCTTTTTTTCAGGGGAGGGGCAGATGTAGAGTGCAAATTTCTCTTATTGGCTTGGGCAGGAATTTTGTCATTTTCACCTACTTATCCATGTTTTTACTTAAACAAATAGTTGAATGCATTCTTAGAAATACCATGGTATGGGGGCATGTAGGGGTCATGTATCGATGCGGTTTGTACTGCTGCATGCCCCCATATCTATTCATGGTTTGTTAAATGCAGGCCAGTATGGTATGGGGGAGTACTTACCACAGTATGGCTCATTTTTCAAACCTTTATTCTCACTTCATGTTAGCTACCAATGTGCTAATTTCCATTGTTATTTTCTATGAATAAAGCCATCATCATCATCATCTTACCTGTATATGGTGTGATTTTCATTGTTTCACTCAATTTTAAAACACTTTCAGGTCAACTGTTTGTACTCTGGTTTTCTTTCAATTGGTAAGCCGGGTTTTCATTTTCGTTAATAAGTTCTAGTTACATGTTACAGTACAACTATGGAGGAATTCAGGCAAAATCCACAACTCTGTCCCCTATAGAGAATTTAGAGGATGAAGCTGAAGTGGACATCGTGTCAAGCTGGGATATAGCAGAATATTTACCAAAGATCACCCAGGTAGATCATTGATGGAATTAATTTATCGGCCTATCTGGAATATATAGTTTATTTACTAACCTGAGATTCCTGCTCCATTTGTTGTGATTGATCTGAACTATTTTTGGAATGCCAAGCAGGATCATTTTGTCTTAATTGTCTCTGAGTTTCTGTATATCCCATGGAAGTATTTAAAAGAACAAGTTGCAACTCGGACAACTATGAGGGATGATAATGCTTGTACCCAATCAATCACCATCCCAGCTGCTGAAGCTCTCGAAGTTTGTGTTACAGAATACCTTAAAGACCAGGTGATAATTTACTCATCCAGCTGTACCATTCGGCATGCCGACACTTGGCACAATTTGGCATAATATCTATTTAACCCTTTTTGGCTTTTCCAATATTCATGATCAAATAAATTACTTTTTGTCTTTTTAGTTTCCATCTGTCACATTTGTTAGTACATCGCAGCATGTACCATGCTGGCAGCTGCCCAGCACACACAATGGCACTGATACGCTCATCTGTTAAAATCAGATAAAGATCAATTCTTCAGCTTCAATATTTATCACTTTATTGTGTATTGCAGATCAGCAATTATTTTACTGAGAAGCTTCTCAGAATTGTACGCGATACACTTCACCATTTCAAGGGAAGGAACAAAATTGACAACAATGAATCTGCATATCATGGACTATCCCAATCAACTGATTCTCGAGTACATAAAGGAGATGCTGCATTAGAATTCATTAAACATGTCTGCGCTGTTCTTGCTCTCGACCAGAATGTTCAGCATGATATTCTGGTACATTTTACACCTAATTTATCTCTTAATGACAGGTTAACAATCTAGTCAGTCCTTGCAATTACTTTATAAGTGTAAACTCAAATTTTTGGCATTTTAGGTAACAAATCTTTAGAAAAACAGATGTCAAGCCAAGTCTCCAACGTATTCATGTATCAACGTCTTTCAGCAAGCATGTGTAAAAGCATAAATGCTTCTTCTAGAACCTGCACCTTTTAATGGTGTTCTAGTTCTGAGAGAATGTCTAATTGATAACAATTTACAGACTCATGAGGTCTATTCCTGTCTAAAATGTGGACTGGCTATCATAGAACATTTGAAATTCCCAATATTTGTTGCATCATATGGGATACTGTTAATTTGGTTCAGGCAACATTTTAGGGGATATGGTTTCATAAGATTTGATAATGGAAATGAATGCTGATTACATGGAGAAAGTTACCTACATATATTTCTTAATGTGGTGGTTGTTGATTGAACCCGGTTCTTTCCTTGGGAGAAATGGATACTGCCAGCTGAACTAACAGCTGTTGGCTGCACCTTCATAAAGTTGGCTTACAATAAGAACACAATGAATTTAGAGCAAATTATGACTGTTGGCAAGACTTGAGATGACAGTCGATGCTTATTTAGTTGTTCCTGTCTAGAGCCAAGGACAAAATCCAGATTACTCATCCAAGTTCAGAAAATCTGCATCATCATCAGCTTATTTCTTGACAACATCCTTAACTTTTTTGAAATTCCCATCTGCCATAGTCACCTCAAAATTAGTTTTTTGTTTTTTTGACATTAGAATGTTGATGTTAACATTTTCTCTGTTTTCTTATATCTCTTACTATAGCTTTTTGGCATATGTGATTCATTCTTACCTCACCGTTCATGAATTACTGACAAAATCATTAATGTACTATTTGACAGAGGATGAGGAAGAATCTGCTAAAATTGGTCCATGTGAAAGAGTTCGCTCCGGAAGCACAGTTTCATGATCCTAGTCCATCATTTATTCTTCCAAATGTTATCTGCAGGTATGGCATTGAAGTCCAGGTTATTTGGTTATCCTAATCATCATTAGAGCAACATAAATTAAGATGCCTCCATCATCAGCTGTTTTCTTTGCTATCATAATTCAATGTTTGTTCCTATAAATTGTACACAGGATGCTCATGGCCATGCCAGATCTTTACCCCCATTTTGTGAATTGTGACTTGAACTGGTTCTCTATCAATCATGTGTCAGATGCTTGTTATCAATAAGGATTGTACTTGAGATGAAACAGGGGATGATCTGCATATTGCCATTTTTCTTAATATTACTTTTGTATATGTTTATTTCTGATTCAAGCTTCCTATTTGCAGTTATTGCAATGACTGCCGCGACCTTGACCTCTGTCGGGATTCAGCTCTTTCGGATAGTGAGTGGCGTTGTTCTGTGCCACAATGCGGACAATCATACAATCGTGAACAAATGGAGAATTCTCTCCTTCAAATGGTTCGACAAAGAGAAAAGCTATATCACTTGCAGGATCTGGCGTGCCTGAGGTGCAGACAAATTAAAGCTGCTCATTTGGCTGAGCAGTGTGTTTGCGGTGGGTCATTCAGGTGCAAGGAAGATTCATTTGAATTCTTGAGGAAAATGCAGGTGTTTCTGAAAATTGCAGCTAACCACAAATTTCAGCTGCTTCATGACTGCACATCGTGGATCCTAGAAGTGAGATAATGCTAGTATAAATTCATTACTTAAAAAAACAACAGCAAAAGTGATATGCATTAGTCATCGAACCAATGGAAAAGAGATCACGGATGATGCTAAGTTGGGTTGATAGGGTAAACAAAGCTTGAGATCACTGCACAAACATAATGAAGGTGCAAACCTTTGAAGATTAGTTTTCTCATTACCCTACCGAAGTATTTCATGACTATGGATGATCATGGCTTGGAGTTCACAATGGAGTGCTCCAGCTGCAGAGAACAGAGCTTGCAGCTTATTTGTGTAGGGCTTGCAACTTGTATTGTCTTTTTTTTCTTGGTATTACTCGAAGTGTTGTACGATGAATCGGTTGATCCAGTTCTAGTTCTTTAGTTTTCAATTTACATAGAGCCCACTTCAGATCAGAAAAATTACACAGCTGTACTGCAAGTTGCCACTTGCCAGCCACTGAATGTGGGACGGGTGTATCTTTTGCGCCAAAGAATGGTTAACCTTTTCTTCATGCCAAACCACTATTGGATTATCAGCTGCCTGCTTTGAGAGCTGAGGCTATGGATGAACGACGGACTTTGGAGTGCTGAGATCTGATCGGTAGGTGATCCAGTGGTGATATTGCATGAAGGTTAATCATTCTTTTGCACAAAAGATACATCCTGGTCCCATTAGTAGTTGCTTCGTTAAAAATGCTGAAGGAGAGCATCTGATGTTTGATTTAATTGCGAGAGAAGCAATTTGATCTATGGTAATATCTGGCTACAGTTTTATTTGGAAGGAACATGTTTTTATCTGCAGGGAATGGCATATGACATCATCATGGAGAAGCCAAAAACAGGAATTTTTTAGGTATCCCAGCTAATCCTGCCATTTCAGCAGTTGAACCATTAGCGTCCTCTTTGTATGCCCAATTATGGAAAGGTCGCTAAGAAACAATTGATTTTGTAAATTTTCTTTATATGCTCAATTATGGAAAGGTCGCTAAGAAACAATTGATTTTTTAGAAAATCTAGACTATTTGATTAGTCTGGAGAATAGCACGAAATCTTGATATAGTTTTGGCTGGTCTAAGATCATCACAAACAAAATATCGAAAGATTCAAAACAAAATATAAAAGAGAATTGCAAGAAAAATATATAGAAAAAGAAATTGAGGAATAATTTTTTATTAATAAATAAAATATTTTTTTGAAAAAAATTAATGCTTTAAACTCTCTCACGTACCCATGGCTCCAATAGCATATTATGAAGACCTTGACTTCCTACTTTTCTGAGAGAATTATCGGTTGTCATTCTATAACTGGCTCAAAAAAATTGTGGACCACCAATAACTCATATCACTCAATATATATACTCCCAATATCAGCTCTACTATCACTTGAATAGGAACACAGCTCTACCAGGACCTCTTCAAGACTCATAACCCACACCTACTGTAGTTGGATATTGACATAAATCAATAAAAACAATGTCTAATCAATATAATTAACTAAAATAATCCTAGAAGGCCTAGCACTTAAATAACCCAATAGATTTATGGCCGTGCTTAATATAAGACGCATATAAAATTGATCTTGTACATGTATATTCATCATAGCACTAGCTCAGATTCAGTCCTAGTATCTAGTATTAAAATGCTGTTGTGTCTGGTAAAAGGGCGAGTAATCAAAAGTTAGGGCATCTAATGCCATAGTGGCAAGTTCTCAAAATCGGGCCACGGACATTAGGTTGGTAGGGTATAAGTGAATAGGAATGTTAAAATTATGATACGTTAGACCGATTGTATCGTACTATACCAGTGTCGAGCTGGTTTATAGTATGAGAAATATACAAATGTTGGTATGCCAACCAACTTCATATTGGAATACCAATATTGTACCAAGATGATTTCTGAAATAGGATTTTGTATTGAGATGGTGAACCTTAATTTAACTTCTTGCAAGTGGCATCAATATAAGCGAGAGATTAGAGGAGCGTACAGGTAACATGGTAAAGATAGGAGTGACATGTTGCATTGGGTGATATAGATGAGGAGGTCCAGCTGGGTGACATGGTCGAGGTGGGTTATAAATATGTGGCAAATTGTTAAAGCAATAATACCCTACACCACATGCACCATGTGGCGGTGCATCATGCCAATCATGCATTTTGAATCCTACGCTCATCTCGGATTGCCACATGTGCATCTAGTCTTGGTTTGCTCCTATGGTGTACCGCTAATGGAGCACACGTGGTGTATGGTATAATTTCTCAAATGGTTGGGAGTGAGATGGCAGGGACATTCTTGGTGACTGGTTGCTTGTACCAAATTTGTATAGGATAGTTTGCAACACATCCCACCCTTGGACCACCAGCTCTAGTACCTACTTTGAGAAAGCTGATGCCCCAGCTGGTAGGAATTTGCTACCCTCTTGGATTTGATTCTGTCACGCCCCCAATTCGAGATCGCGAGCCGGGGTCGTGGCAATTGTCACATATTTATAAGAAACTCTTTTCACGAGCATGCTACGCATCTTATCATGATACATAATCAGACAACGGAAAATTTTAAATAATAATGTTCAAATTCTAATTAAATAACAAAATTAAAAGTCTTACAAAATCAATAATATTCCAAAATCTTGCATCAACTCTAAAACAAATCTAGTCTAAATAAAGATATCAAAATCTCATCTCTAATCGCTCTTTTATAATAAATCCCAGAGTCGAGCTAACTCTTCACATCCATAAAAATAGTAACAAATCATATAATGAGCTAGACTAGACAGCCCAATAAGCAATGAATAGTTTAGCTAGATAAACCAGACGATAAACTAAATAATCATTTATAGAAATAAGCATATACAATTCATTAATTTAAAACCAAATTCAGATATTCAGCATTATCAAAACATTATGCACGCTAAATTTAATGTTTCTCAAAATCCAAATATCGTTCATATTCATATCATCAAATTCAACTCGATAGCTAAGAACTATGACTACATCAAAGTGTTCATAACCCCTATTGGCAGGGTATCGAAGTGCCAATGTATAACCTCTATTGGCAAGATATCGAAATGCCAACATACAACCCTCCAATTGTAAGATACGTAAAATCATATGATATGGAAATTAATCGATCATAATCTATATCGAAACCAATACATTCAATCAAGAATCATATAATATTCTAAAAAAAGGCATATATAATAATAAAATACTATGCGTCAAGTTTATAAATGAAAAATAATTCAATTCAGAAAATATTTATAATTTGTTGATAAATCTAGAAAAAGGGTAACATTACTTATCTTGCGAGCGCAATCCAATTCAGATCTAATTAATTTCAAAAGTCCCTTTTAGAGACTAATATTAAAAAGTTATATTTTATTAAAATTTTAGCATGATTATTCTAAGAAATAACAAATTTTTAATTTCAATACCCTCATTAGGCTAATCAAGCAAGAGCGCCTGGTATCCCGGTCAGTCCGATCAAGGTGATTTTATTGAATAATGCTCGGAGTAGGGCACAGTTGGTTTAACAAAGATCGAGGGTGATCAAATACAATAATAGTATTTGGCAAGGGCTAGGGTGGGTTGGTGCCCCACCTGCCGAATATGGATCAGGGTCCTTCACCAAAGTTGATCCAGAATCACAAAGAGAGGTACTATACTAGATTCAATATCTTTAGAGAAAGAGCAGAGAGAGAAAGTCCAGTAAAGAGAAAAGTAAGAGAGAAAGGATGCGGAAGAGAGGAAAGAGAGAGATAAAGCAAGCTTCTCTCTAACCAAAGAAGAGGAAGAAAGAAGTGGTTCCAGTTGGTGCCCGAGGTTAGAGACCCATTGCCAGCCAATAGGCGGCTAGCAACACCAAACCCAAAAAAAAATTAGGGGCTTCGACCCCTTAAACCAGAATCGAGACATCTCAGCAACCAGAGCCCTAGACATGGTAGAAAACTATTGTGAGGAATCGAGCGGAGACCTTGGTGATAAGATTCGGTGGCGTTACCGGCTAGAATCGAGAAAAATAGTAGCTAGCCTACCAAAATAGGGGAAACCAGACATTGCCATATTCTGCCAAAAATCTGGCAATCATTGGCCGAATCGGGGCTCCCAATGGCCCCAGAATAAAGAGAGAAAGATAAGCTCGAGGGAGGTCGGGTCCTTACCCGATTTTTGGTGACAATTGGCTGCGGGAAGGGTGCAAACGGTGACCGACATTCGGAGAGGAATTTGAAGAAATCCGACAATGTGCTTCGATCGAGGGTTTGGGTTCTTCAATGGGATCAAAGAGAAGGTCGACGGGGCTCTAAATAGAGCCGGAGGAGACTAGAATCTGCCTCGACATAGGATTTCTCTAGTTGGAAGGAAGTAGACTTCCATTGGGAGTCTTCTTCTTTCGTCGCACGTGCGTCCCTTTTTCTTTTCTTTTCTTTCTTTCTTTCTTTTTTGGGCCGAAGCATGCTTTTAGTCTGGTCAAATAGGGCAAGTTTGTAATCAGGCTCTAAAAGGGACCGAGTATTATAGGTCCTCTCTATAATTGCTTGGTGTGGCACATCGGCTCTTGAGCTTTAAAAGGCGAACAAACAGCGTTCTTTTCTAGCTGCCTTTGTTTTCAATCTACACATTTTCTTCACCTTAGGAACCCAAAGTTTGTTTCATGGGTTGGCTTTTCCCCATTTCTGTAAGCATGACAACCACGGACGTTTGGAAACTTTAGAAGCTTTAGTCTCCTTTTCAATTTGAGATTTTTTGCATCTTTGTAGTAGTCTTCATTTGATCAAGAATGTACCTAGGAATAAGATAAGAAGAAACAGTTAAATGAGATCCAAGTGTAGAGTGTCGCATTTCACGAAGTATAAATATGGAGTAGTCAATGTCATGCCCTAGATCTAGAACATGACATGGCCGTGCCACTGAGGGATACAATCCATGATAACACGAAGCCTACATTAGCTTTCAAATCCATCTTAAATACAATAGAATAAATGAAAATTCAATTCCATTATCCAATAAATGCACTAATATTGATTCAGAG
The DNA here is from genome assembly GCF_009389715.1 of Phoenix dactylifera. Classification (NCBI taxonomy): domain Eukaryota; kingdom Viridiplantae; phylum Streptophyta; class Magnoliopsida; order Arecales; family Arecaceae; genus Phoenix; species Phoenix dactylifera. The sequence continues at coordinate 19,686,646 of NC_052405.1, forward strand.
CATCTAAATCCAAACATAATACTGTTGCATTATGCCCCGTACGATGCGACGATCGTAGCAAAATTTCAACGGGATGTCGTTCATCGTATAAACGCGCTACAGATCGTAGAGTTCAAAATTTTTTTGGCTCCAAATCCAGAAGACCTTTGAACTCATTAGGAAGGGGAGATTAAGATCTGAAGGAGGTTGATTAAATATCATATAAACCAAAACAAAAATCAGAAATAAAGAATTGGAGAACCCATCTTCAAACTTTGTGCGGGTGAAAAACACCGGAGCCTACTGATCTTTGGAGGTTCCTGTTGGAGCCGCACAAGCGTCTGGCCTCTACAGGTATCCATACGAGGACTTAACTATTTGAGATCAGATCTCACCGGAGTGCTAGCTCCTTGCAGAGATCTCTCATGACTATCAATGATGATTAAGAAAAATCAGCAACATACCTCCTTGAAGAAAAACTCTTTCTTTTTCAACTTTGCTCGCGATGGAGGAGGAGAAAAGAGGAAGCTTGCACCATGGATCTTCCTTGCCTTGCTACCGTGGAGGAAGAGGATGGAGAAGACCCTCTTGCTGCCGTGGAGAAGGAGGAAGAAGATAGGCTTGGGGCGTGGGAGGAAAGGACTCTCCTTTTCTTGGCGTATGGCTCTCTTCCCTCTCTTCTTCCCCTTCCAACACCTTGGAAGAGGTAGAATGATGGAAGCACCTTGCTGCCGTGGAGGAAGAGAAGGAGAGGGAGAGGAGGCGTGGAGAAGAATGCTCCAATTAATGCTCTCACACGCCTCCAATGCCCCTTTTATAATTGATGGCCTAGGGTTTTTCCAAGGCTTATCATGACAAGAGATAAACTCTTCATAACCGCCCACCCTTGGATCAATGCCAAGTGTCCATGGTGCCATGATCATGTGGATTAGAATCCACTTAGGTGGCACCTCAAATCAATGCATGACATGTGTCCTTGGATCTAGAGATTTGAGCCTAATCACATTGGGCTTGGACCTCTTTCATGGTGCCATGGTTGAGTCCTAATCACATTAGGACTCGTCCCTTAATTAGGCTAACTCCTAATCACATTAGGAGAATTAGATGGGGCGCCATGCATCCTACAACGCCATGCGGACTTTGGTGTGGACACGACTTAATGCATTTTCATCCTACGATGCCATGTGAACTTTAAAATCCGCATAGTATGAAAATGACTTAAGGCATATACCCTGATTTAATCAGGGTTGACCCAATCATGAGCCCAACTCAATTTGGGTCGAACCTAATTTGATTTGGCTCATCAAATCAGCCCAATTTCAATCCAATTGCAATCAATTCCACTTAATTCTTCTTCCATTAACTCACTAACACTTAGTGGGTTAATTCAATCACCAATCATATAGATAATTGACATCTATTGTGATTCTAAATCACAATTATGATAGTCTGACTAATCAAGTCCTCTATGTGTGTGACCCCGTAGGTTCTATTCTGTCTGGTAGTGAGACATATTGAGATCCCCATCTTAATATTATTGAAACTCCTTTCGGTGGATTGAAACAATTTCAATTCTACTCTTAGGGTTCATTGATCACCAAGTGAATGCCTTCGAGTCTCACAATCCACTAGTGACACCTAGCAGTATATGGTGGCAACCTAGCAGAATTGAATGTCTGAACCTCTAAGTGCAGTTAGTGTATGATACAGTCCCTCTATCATGGATCCCTATAGGACGGAGGTTTTGGATAACTCGTCAAACCACATCGTCCGTCATATGTCAAATTTATTCGACTTCCAGTTCGAGATATGAAAAATTCTTTTTCCAAAATATATGGCTAGAAATTTATTGAACTCAGTCTCATAAATCATATAGGATCACTCCTAATCTATCAAGATCGATAGATCCTATTTAGATGCAACCCTATTCCAAAACGAACCTACTGCAACCAATCCGCACCACAAGGATCCAAATGGCTAGGGCCTAAGTTCGCTTGCTCGTTAAACTTCAGTAACCTCACAATGAATAGCTGAGGCATCGCAGGTCAAAGGACCAGTCATACAACTGCAACATAAGTAGTCACTGATGAGTGGATAGACATCCATGTGACTACTTTCTTTGGTCACGCTCAGTACTTTGTTCTCTAACAAGTACTTGCACAATCACTCCAGTGTCTCTACACTGTGGACTCGAGACTCATCCATCTGATTAAGTAATCTGTGCACTAATCTCAGTGGATCGATCACCGTCCCTCGTGATGGATCCATCGATCAGGGGCATTTAGAAATTAATCCCTAATGATACATGCCTCAAATTCTCAACTCTTTGAGAATATGTATCACCATCTTATTAATTTCTTGGACGATTCATGGACACATACAAACATGAATGAATAATAAATTGCCCAATCTTATTACACAATAATAGTCAAATTACAAATTTATGCTCAGATTATAAATATATGTCAAACATATTGGCTTCTAGGGCATACTTCTAACAATTTTCCACTTGCACTAAAGCCAATCAGACATGTATCTAAGCCCCATCTTCTTAAGATGGACTTCTAACTTCTGCTGACTCAGCTGCTTGTGAATAGGTCTGCCATATTGTCAGTGGAGTCTACTCTCTGCACCTCTACATACTTCTTTTTGAGGTAGTTATGAATTAAATAAAATCGCCGCTCTATATGCTTGGACTTCTGATGAGACCTTGTCTTCTTAGCCAGTACTGTGGCACCGTTGTTGTCGCAGAAAAGGGTTATGGCATCTGATGACATGACACCTAGCTCCTCGACAAACTTGTACCAAATGGTTCCTTCACAGCATTCGATGCAGCAATGTACTCTGCTTCCATGGTAGAATCTGTAATAATTGGTTGCTTGGAACTCTTACAATTTACCGATCCTCCATTGCATAAGAATACATATCCTGATGTAGACTTTCTATCATCAAGGTCAGTTGATGAGAGAACAAAAGTGCAATCATCATACCATCTTAATTAGTATTATAGCTAATCATTAATAATAAAATTAACTAATTAACGTTGTATTTGTGTTTGAGTGCAAGTAATCCAAGAAACCAATTAACATTGAGTTTGAGCCCAATGCCCGGCAGCCCGAGCTCAAGTCAAGCCAGCATCTTCACGTGATGGAGCTCAGCCCCACGATGCAACCGGATCTCTTCCGTCATCAACGATCTTCAGCCTTCAATCCCAATGTGCTCCCAGAATTTCCCAGATCTGTGACACATCCGGATCAAATCCCAGCTTCCTGCATAGCCAAGTCCCAACTAGCGTTGCAACCTTCCATTCCAGCTACCATTCCGAGCGATTCAAGCATCCCAGCTCCTCAACCGCACCGTGTCCAGTTCCTTCCATTCCCAGCCATGCGCCCATTCCGGATTTCTAGCATCAACCCATCCGTCTCCTCCGCATCTACAAGCATCCTGTGATCCAGCCGCATCCGCACTAGATTTCTTCCATGAACGTCTCCTCCCAAATGATCCCACAGCATCTCCCTTCCGGATTCAAGACCCCCACCTCTGCCTCTACTTCCGCCCGTTGATCGCGAGCTCCTAGCCTCTTCTCCCATCCGTATGCATCCGCACCAAATCCCTTCCGAGTTCCAGCTCCTCCCAGCGATCCCGCAGGCCTTCATCTCTTCCGTTTCTTGCCATCAAGGAACCGCACCAGATCAGCATCTCAGCCTTCCATTTCCGCATCCATCATCCATGTCTTCCTCCTCCCGTTGATCGCGTCTGCCCTCTTCATGCTCCCGGCTCCTCCCAGTGATCCCGCGGCCAGCCGTGAAGCATCCCGTTCCCAGATCCAATCCGGATTATTATCCTGTAATCCAGCGATTTTGTGGCCAGCCAGATGGGAATCCACGTCCTTCCTCTCGACGATCTAGCCTCCACCATGGCCGTGATCGGCTCCTCCCAGCAGCCCAAGAGTCCGCCTCTTTCCTTCCTTTCGTGATCCCAAGTATCCTCCCCCTCCCCAGGGGGGTTGATCTATAAAAGGAGAGGGAGCCATCAAAAGGGGGAGCTCTCGGTTGGGGTTGGGGCCAAGAAATAGGGGAGGTGGTCGGTTGGTTCAAGAGGGAAGGAGGGGAGCTCACGTCCAAAGAATAGGGGATGCTCTGTTCTTGGAAAGAAGAATGAAAAAAAAAGTATTTTATGTTGAAAGTCCACCGTGGGAGAGAAAGGGAGAGAAAATGAAATTTTTTATTTTTATTTTATTTTTATTTGTAGAAGAAAGAAGCATTAGGCTTCATCTTCAATCTTTTTACTTTTTGTAATCATTTCTTTTTATGAAATCAATTAATTTTCTTTCATGCAATCCATGTTCTAGGTTCAGTTTAATTTCTACTTTTTATGCAATGCATTAAATTTTCTTTTACGCAATTTATGTTCCAGGCTTTGATCTTCTTAGCACTGTTTTCATCCATTTTAATTTATGCCAAAGCTCTTCTTTGATTATTTAAATATATAAATGCTCTTTGAATCCGACTACCTGTCTTGTAGTTAATTTAAATTAGAAAACATTCTCTGGTAGACCAGAGAATCATTCAACATCCCCAACGTAATGTTTTTCTTTTGTTATTCAAAAATCGATTTTGAATCCGAGTGAATGTTTTAATTTTTATGCAACTCCAACCGCCTCCCTGTGGATCGACCTCTTACGACCACTATTCTTCGAGTAGAACAGGTAAGAGTAAAATTAATTTAAACTTTGTTTATCGGTTCTAACAACGATCTGTTTAGCATATTTTGAGGTAAACAGGAATCGGACAACATCAGTCATAAAGTCTGAATCAGTGTATCCTTCTACCTTTAACTTAGATCTTCCTCCAAAGACCAAAAATATATCCTTAGTCCTTCTCAAGTACATATTTTTTACAGTTATCTACTGCTCCTCGTCTGGATTCGACTGATATCTGTTCGTGACAATCACAACATGTGCTATATCAGGTCGAGTACATAGCATGGCATACATGAGGCTCCCTATTGCCGAAGCATAAGGGATCCTACTCATGCGCTGAATCTCTTTATATGTTTTGGGGCACATCTTCTTGAAGAGATTTATCCCATGCTTTAGGGGTAACAATCTTCTTTTAGAGTTTTCCATGCTGAACCTCTTTAGCACTTCTTTTATGTACATTTTCTGTGATAGACCTAGCATCCTCTTAGATCTATCTCTATAGATCTTAATCCCTAAAATATAAGATGCTTCCCCTAGGTTTTTCATGGAGAACTCCTTAGGCAACCATAATTTGACCGATGTAAGCATGGAAATATCATTCCCAGTCAGGAGTATATCATCCACGTACAATACAAGGAATACTATAGCCCTCCCATTGACCTTTTTGTATACGCATGGTTCTTCTTCGTTCTTGATGAAATCAAACAATTTGATTACATCGTTGAAACGAGTGTTCCAACTTCTAGATGCTTGCTTTAATCCATAAATGGATCTTTGCAGCTTGCAGACCTTGTGATCACCATCAATGGAAGTGAAACCCAGAGGCTGCTCTATATAGATATCTTCCTCAAGATATCCATTAAGGAATGCAGTTTTCACATCCATCTGCCAAATCTCATAATCATGATAAGCTGCAATAGCAAGCAACGTTTGAATGGACTTTAGCATGGCTATCGGTGAAAAGATATCCTGATAGTCAATATCTTCACGCTGACTATAACCTTTTGCCACCAACTTTACTTTATAGGTCTCTACCTTACCATCCGAACTTAATTTTCTTTTGTAGATCCATTTGCACCCAATAAGTACTATACCTTCAAGTAGATCTACTAAGATCCAGACTTGGTTGGAATACATGAAGTCTATCTCTGACTTCATTGCATCAATCCATCTCTCGGAGTCCATGTCTAACATCGCTTTATTGTAGGTTTTGGGATCATCACCATGTTCCCTTTCTCCCATGAGGAACTCTTCCTCTACTTCCTCTGTAAGCATACCTAAGTATCTTTCAGGAGGATGGGAGATCCTACTGGATCTACGAAGTGGACGAGGTTCTTCATGTATTGGCTCAATGTAAATAGGTTCACTAGGCTCAATTGCTCGTTTCTTTTAAGAGATTTTCTTTTCGAGCTCAATTTTCCTCCCACTGTCTCTATCAAGGATAAACTGTTTTTTCAAGAAGATGGCATGTCGGCTCACAAACACTTTGTGATCTTCTGGAATGTAAAAATTGTATCCTAACGACTCTTTAGGATATCCTATGAAACGAGCACTAATTGTCCTAGCCTCTAACTTGTTCGCTTGTTGTCGCTTGATTTGGGCCTGACATCCCCAAATCTTGACATAACCAAGATTCGGTTTCTTTCATACGGTGTGGTAGGAATGGACTTAGAGGAAACTTTATTCAATATGTAGATAGCTGTAAGTAGGGCATCTCTCTACAGAAATAAGGGTAAGTTAGTGAAGCTCATTATGGACCTGATCATATCCAATAGGATCTGATTCCTCCCCTCTGACACTTCGTTGAGTTGAGGTGTACTAGGAGGTGTCTGAGGATTCTAGTATTATTTTGATGCTTACAAAGCCATTGAGGCCATATGGAAGTGCTAATACCATTAACTCAAATGCGTATGTACATAAGCACTCAAGAAAGAAAGAAATGATATATTCTCGATACGCTCGATACATACTCAATACATTTATAATACATCATGGATAAAAGATCAAAACAACTCTCAAGAGTAAATTTCGAGATAAGGGTTATAGTAGAGCAAGAGAGAAAACTTAGAAATTGATCATGACAAAGTTTCAAGTTAAGATTACCTTAAAGGGTAATTCTATAATTTTCACTATCAAGAGAATAAAATCTTATTGTGTCTAGCATCCTAATTTGCTTGGAATATCATATTGTTGTTTCAATGTGCATAACTAACCTTCAAAGTGCAGAAAAATATGGTTAGAGTCGACCCCAATTAGTTTGGAGTCGATCCCGATACATTTGGCACATCTTGGAATGAAGTGGCACGCTTTTGGAACACTTGGCACAGAGTAGGAGTCGGCCCCAGAAGAGATGGAGTCGACCCTGGCACGTTTTGGAAACATTCTAGCACATATGGCACAAATGAACAATAACTCGGGTCGACCCCAGAAAAGCTCGGGCCGACCCCAGCTTCAGCCACTGCAAAAACAGCTTTCTGGAATTGACTGAGAGGGCCGATCCCAAGCTTCCTTGAGCCGACCCCAGAAAAGCTTGAGCGGACCCCAGCCTGATGAACAGTAACTTGAGCCAACCCCAGCCTGATGAACAGTAACTGAAGCCGACCTCAGATTTGCTCGGGTCGACCCCAGCACGGCTGACAGCATAACAGCTAGTTCTGCAGAAGTACTTTTTGAGCTCCCAACGGCTATAAACGACTAGTTTCTCCATTCCAACGGCTAGGAAGCCATCTTTGGAGGTTGGAGAAGTATTTAAGAGCCATTATTCATCAAAGGAAGGGATCTTGGTGGAAATTGAAGTGTACATTCAAGAGAAAAGAAAATTCAAGAGAGTTTCATTTATTGCTTTATTTCAAAATCTGAAAGAAGGTGGTTGAGCAGAATTCAAGAGACTTCAAGAGCTCTACCAACCCTTGAGGAGTAAAGCAATCTCAACAAAGAAGAGAAGAGGATCTTTCAAAGCGATAATTATTTTTTTATCCCATCTTGAAGTGCATATTTGTTATATTTGCTCACTTAGGAGCTTTAAACCTTATATTTTTCATTCATTGTAAGGTTTGTTGGTGAGCCCGTAAAACCAACGGTGTAGGTTGTTGGTGAGCCCGTAAAACCAACGTAGGTTGTTGGTGAGCCCGTAAAACTAACATAGGTTGTTGGTGAGCCCGTAAAACCAACGGTTAGATTAATTGGTGATCCCGTAAAATCAATTGTAAGGGTTTTTGGATTGTGTGCCCAGAAAAACAATTCAACTGTAATCCGAGGGATTATAGTAAATTTTCAAGAAAATGTTTGGAAAGTGGACGTAGGTGCTTTGGGGTGCACCGAACCACTATACTTGATTGTGTTTGCATTATGTGCTTCTTGGTTTATTTTCTTTGCTTAAGCAATTGCTCTAACTTAAATTCTAAAAGTAACTTAATCATAATTTTTTAGAGCTTTACTACTATTGCTTCCATTGCACCTATATTATCACATAGGCCAAACCACATTCACTTAAAAATTAATTTGAGGCCTTAAAATTTAGAAAACCCAATTCACCCTTCCTCTTGGGTTGTCACCTTGGGCAACAAGTGGTATCAAAGCAGATGCTCTATAATTTCTTGCCTTGTGACTTTGACCTAACCGTCAAAGAGGCAAAGATTATGACAACTCAAATAGATAGTTTTCTAGGAGAGGAACAATTAATTAATAGACCTCCACTATTTAATGGTATAAAATACACACATTGGAAAGCACGCATACGCATTTTCATTCAATCACATGACTACGATTTATGGAGTATCATAGTCAATGGGATACACACAAACACTAATCATGATAAGAAAATGGCTCAGCAAAATACAAAAGCCATGAATATTCTATATTGTGCATTGGATGATAGTGAACTTAATAGCATATCTTTTTGCATAACTGCTAAGAAAATATGGAGTATGCTTGAAGTTGAATATGAATGCACTAACATTTCTAGTGAATTTAAAACTAGCTCCGAAGAAGAAGAGCAGCAAACTGAAATTGAAAATCTATGCTTTGTGGCACATCAATATGAGGTATGTACTCAAATACAAAGTAATTTTTCATTCAAAAATCAAATACATACTGAAGCTCAATCTGATTTTACATTTGATGAACTTCATGATGTTTTTTCTGATTTATACTTAGAATACAAGAAGCTTAATTTAAAGAATAAGAAGCTTAGTTTAAAGAATAAGAAGTTACATCTGATAATGTCAGAAGAAAGAAATTCTACTGCTGAAATGAAAGACAAATTAAATTCTGAGAATGAACACTTAAGGTTAAATTCAGAAGAATTGATTCAGAAAAATTAAAATTTAATTGAAGAAAATCAAAACTTAAGTGAAAAAGTTAACCAACTAAAATATTTTATTAATAAATTCACTGTAAGTTCAGAAAGATTAAAAACGATGTTTGAAAGCCAACATGCTATTTTTGATAAATCAAGACTTGGCTGGATTTCTTTACTTAAACCCCTAAATAAAAGAGTTATCAATTCACCAAGCAAACCATCAAATAAGATAACTTATTTCAAACATGAAAAGGTTGGGTATAACAACTTTGCCTATAGTTCCAATACTATTAAAACAAACGGTAAAGTTGTTACTATTAAACAAATTTGGGTTCCAAAAGGAACCATATGCACTAACCATCAAGGACCCAAGTAAGTTTGGGTACCTAAAATGAAAATATGAGGGTGTAAATATAGGTGTGCCAAGTTACCCATGGAATAAATGGAACTTTCATACAAATGGGTGCGTTGACATATAATTTAAGATAAGTCTCAACTTATTCATTAAATCTAGTATCAGGTTTAACATTCTACATCATGTATTAAAATTACGATACTCTCTGCATCAAAGCTTTAAATGCCTTATATGTATATTAAATTTTTATCTCAACGATCTTAGCATAAAAATTTTCTAGTGCTTGCATGATAATAAGAAAACAATGAATGAATATGTATAACCCTCTCCTTTAAGTTTTTCAAAATCTAAATTTCATCTTTAGTATAAATGTTTGATGCTGATTTCATGCTAAAACTTTATTGAGCATAATACTTATGAGATCTTATTTTATCTTTTATGAAGGTATGAATGTAATTCATCATGTTATTATTATACTATTCATTCCTTATATGATTATTTGAAATGTGTTATGATTTGCTTTATAAGTCTCAAATATGCATCATATGTTAAATCACAATCATCTCAAATTGGTTCAATTATAAATGATTAATGTGTTATGATCATAATGAGAAACTTACTTAAAAGTTTTTATAATAAGAAATCGTTTTTCCTCTTACAAGTAATGCTCAAGACTATTCTAAAATTCAAAATCAATAAATCTGATCATTAAAATATTTCATTGAGCATAATTATTGTATCCATGATTAATATCTTGTTGGAATTTGTATCCTAAGTATCAATTGTCAGCATATTGATGACTGAATTTTGTAAATAAATTGATAAATTAATAAAGTGTTATTTGGCATTATTCATTATTTCATTGTACATCTTCAAATGAACTCTTATATGATGAAGTCCTTAGGACTTATTTTATGATAAAGAAGGATTTATCTTTAAGTCCTTAAAACTGTTTGCGATCAAATGATATGCTGTTACTAAGATTACAGCATTATCGAGATTAGGTCGTTGTGTGACATATACGTTAGTTGTCCTCTTAACCAAGGAGTGTGGAAAGACTGAGATGTCACACAGGTGAAGTGTAGAAGTACATTTCACTGAACGTGACCAATTTCGAAACGCTCTACTGTTAAAAGATGATCCGAATGGATATGGGTATAAGTCTGGCCCTCTGACCTGAGACCGCAACCTGTGACTAGCAAGCAACTCACTGTACTTTGGTAATGGACTGCTTGAATTTCTAATTCAATGACAGAAGGTCACTGAGTGCAGTCAAGTACTTGCATAGTCAGTTGTGAGTCGAGATAGAATTGACCCCTCCTAGAAACAGGAGATAATGTCTTGTGATTAATTTAGCAAAACCTTGGCCAGGATAATCCCAGTGAGGAGTCACGGGATATCTAAAGTTAATCACATAATGGATGTACTAATTATAGGGTTGACAGTGAGCTCTAAGTCATCCTGGCATTAGGAGTCAAAGGAATGAATTATACGGTAACCATAGTCCAAGGGTTCTTGAATGTTGGTTTGCAATCATTCGGCCTATTCAGACGTCGGGTACCATTGCTAGATGGTCATTTTGATTAGTACAAGAAATTGTTCTTGTACTACTGGCTTAGGTTCGAACCTATGAGGTCACATGTATAGAAGTTTTTAGGTTGATAAAATGGCTGATTGATGATTAAGAATCATTCAGGGATAATTTGGTCAATTCGATTGACAAATTATCCTAAGCAAAAGTTGCATTAAAATAATTATTAAATTATTGGATGATAAATTAGCAATTAGATTGCTAATGAACTTAATTTGATTGAGTAATTGGGCTTAAGTTGAGCTAAATTGAATAGGATTCAATTTGGGCTGCATCAGGGTTTGATCTAATTGGATTGGGTTCAACCCAAATAGATTGAGCTTGACCCAATTGATGGAACTTGACCCAATTGGATTAGGCTTGATCCAAATCAATTAGAAGACCTTATTTTATGAGGATTATGAGTCCAAATAATCAGAATTGGACAAGAAGAAGAATCCCTAAATCTTAGGAACCCATCCTTATCTTCTTGGAGAAGAATGACACCTTGATTTATCCCCAATATTTTTCATGCCTATCCTCTTTATTTTTGGCCAAAAATTGGCGTGAGAAGAGAGAAGGCGTGGGGATATATTTTCTATAAAAATGACACCTCAAATCTTCCTAAAAAGATTTAGATGAATTTCCTAATTTATAGGGATTGCATGGCGCATGAAATAGGGTGGTCTGCAGCTGAACTTTGGATGCATGAATTCTTATCTTTTAGGGATCCAAAATGTACTAAATTTGGATATGTTTATCTTCTCTTATCTGCCAAATCACCAGAATTTTTTGGGGATTTTATCAGCCAAATTAATTTACTAAATTAGGTGTGAGGCGTGGGGTGGTATTTTGGCTATAAAAGACCCCCATGCCTAGGGTTCAAGATATACAATATTTAGAGGTTTCAAAAAATTCTGAAAAAATTCTCTGAGGGCCTCCATCCCTTCTTCTCCTTCTTCCTCACATCCATCCTCCATCTCCTTGAGGAACAATCAAAGGTTGAGTGTTTAGAAGGAGAAAGCTTCAGCCATTGTAACGTTCCTGCGCGAGCTAGCACTCCCGCGGAAGACGATCTACTTAGAGCTTCGCGTGTACTTCTCATAGAGGCCATTCGTGTGCGTGGCTGCGAAGTCAAGGATCAGATCCACAAGTTTCTTCCATTATAAAAGGTATTAATTCTATATTAATCTTTTATTTTGGAGTCAGGGTCTAGGTCCGATTCACCGAGATTTTACCCTCCTTTGGGGCTCCTCACGGAGTTATCTCCAGAATCCATTCGATGGATATTCGGAGATTAATTGGAATAGAGTGTTTACCTTTCAGATCTGATTGTTAATCATGCATAAAGTTTTAGCATAATTGTTTAAACGATTCCAGCATAATCCTATGTGTTCTGATTATGTATGATTAACTAGATCTGAATTTTTGAATGCATATGATGCATGTTTGTATTAAGATTTGTAACATAAACAAATCTGAAATCATGGCTTGATCCCCCTTGTAAAGGGGTACGCAGGCAGCCCGATCAGGTTCAGCCATGGTTTTTTTTTTTAAAAAAAAAATTCAGCATGCTTAACATCGAAGAACCTAGGATTCACTTTCAGTGGCATCAGAGCCAGGTTCGTGTTTAAACTTTTATGTTTCAATTCTTGCAATTAAATCTAAAATCATGAACATGCTTAGATTAGATCTAAAGTATTTTTTATGATTGATTTAATTGCTGATTATGCATGATTAACTAGATCTGAAATTTTGAATGCATATGATGCATGTTTGTGTTAAGATTTGTAACATAAACAAATCTGAAATCATAATATTATTTAGATTAGATCTAAATTAAATTAATGATTCAATTGATCTCTGATTTTAAAGGACAAATTAGATCTAAAAATTAAAAAAAAATTACATTAGATGTATGTTGTTTGAATTAATTCATATAGTTATGCATATATGATGCATCAACATAAAACATAATGACTTAAACATGAATTAAATCTGATTACATATGATTAATTACAAATATTCAGATCTGAAAATAAGTTTTAAGAACTAAAAGATTGTAATTAATATGTAATTAAAAAAAATGCAATGATCAAAATTTTCATAAGTCTAAACTTAATTGAGAATTAAGTGTTATGAAATAGAATTGTAACTCAATTAATTGACATTGCATAATTCTTGGAGCATATGGGTTAGCTCAAATCAAGTTCTTAGGATTGGGTTAGACCTAGGGTTAGAATCAAATATGATCTAATTAGAGTTAATTGATCAAATCTAATTAAGTAGTAACTAGATTAGGTCAAGAAAACTCTAGGTCAAATACAATAGTTGTGGATTGATCAATTCCATGTTTTTGATTAGACCAAGATGGACTTGATTTAGGCTCAGAGGTAGAGCCCAAGTCATTTGAGTGATCAAATCGAAATTGATTAATCAGTCGGTGTCTAAGGTAAGTGTAGCAGACTCGACCGCTGGTTTTTAATTGGAATCTACTCGCACTGATTCGTCTTTGTCGAGTTAATGGCATATCCCTTCTACCGATCTCACTTACCTGGCCGACATGGTCAATCACATTTTGATTGGATCACTTAATGATTCGAGTTAGCCCATGCCTATAAGGAAAATCAGTTTGACTGATTTAGGTGCCTCCTTAACCGGTTTGAGTCTAATCTGATTTGGTGAAGTCAGTGGGAGAAATTAGACTAACCGAATCTTCTCATCTATCCTAATTATAAAATCCTCTAAAATTATTAAAATGAAATGGTTATGGGGATAACTAGGTCATAGCCTCCCATTAAGTTGGGTGATAATGGGTCCAATGTTTTGATAATTATTGGAGGCGCGACACGCCTGGTACTATCAAGCATTGGAATTGTCATCAATATATGATGAGTTAAGTGTACTTTCAATAGGCGGTCAGGTGAGCCGAGGCACACTCGGGCTTGGTCGTCTATTAGTTAATTAAACTGAACCCTATCATTTAATGGTTGGACCTAACTAGGGTATTCGGTGGAGGCACCACACGCCTGCCGAAGAACCTAGGAAAAAATCATCACTAGAAGTTGTTTGTTGAAGCAATTGGTTAAGAACCTACCAATAGGTGCATATGGGTTGGCCGAGCCACACTTGGGCCTATATGCGATATATTAAGAGTGCCTACTAAACAATTAAGAGTAATTTTTCAAATTGAAGGTAGAGGCTACCAATTTGTATAAAATAGTAGGAGTATCTTTAGACTAAAGTCCAAGTCTACTGTGTTTAGTCAATTCATATACTAATAGCCAAATTTTTTTTTTGCAGAAATGGCCACAAGTTTGTCACTTCGCTCATTATTGGATAATGACAAGTTGACCGGTCCCAACTTCAATAATTGGTATAAAAAACTGAAAAGTATGCTAGAGCATGAACGGATCCTTTATGTGATAACGGATCCGGCACCTGAGCAGCCCGCTGCTAATGCGCGGGGTACGGTCAGAGATACTTATCAGAAGTGGCTCAGTGATTGTATCACAATCCGTTGCATTATGCTTGCTGCAATGAATGATGAGTTTAGTAGGTGTTTTGAGAATGCGCAGCCGGAAGACATCATTCAAGTGTTGAATGAATCATTCGGTATTCCCGATGACATTGAGAGGCACAAAACCAGTTGTGCCATCTTCAGCGCCCGAATGAAAGATGGAACCTCGGTAACTGATCATGTACTGTACATGATTGAGTTGATCGAGCGTCTAAGCTCTCTTAGCTTTTTCCTTCATGATCAATTGGGAAAGGATGCCATACTAAACTTATTGCCTGGATCATACCATCCCTTTCTCACTCATTTTCGTATGACGAAACCTATAGTGAATTATCACCAATTGTTGGGGTTACTATAGACGTTTGAGAATGATCACCAACTTCTGAAGAAGACGGGGAACTTAGTGGGAGGATCTTCCAAGGGTCGTCCCTTTAAGAAAGAGAAAAAGAAAAATAAAAAACAAAAGGTGCATCATGCTCAGCCTAGTGAGACAAAGAAGAAAAAGGCTAATCAGAGTAAGGTGGAGTGCTTCTTCTGCAAGAAGTTAGGATATGGGAAGAGGAATTGTCCTCTTTACACTGCATCCCTTGATCCGAACAGGCCTACGAAAAGTGGGCAATCAGTTGCCAACCAAGGTACTTATATGATAACACCTTGCAATTTTTTTGTTTGTGATAATTCGACTTGGATATTAGATACCGGTAGTCCTTTTAACATTTGCAATTCATTGCAGGGACTACAAGTCAGTGAGAGGTTTGAAGAAGGAGAAAGATTCCTGAATGTTGGAGATGGAAGAGCTGTTCCAGTTCTAGCTTTAGGAATCCTTAAACTTTTATTCAACTCTCATGTAAATGTCCTTAGTGATTGTGACTATTATCCAAGTTTTTTGTTGAATGTCATTTCTGTAGGCCTTTTGGCCAAAAATGGACTGATATTATTAATGGGCTGAAAAGCCTAGATAAATCATATTCTAACAGTGAACTTGTTAGGAAAGTACTGCGTTCTCTAACTCAGACGTGGGAGGCAAAAGTAACGGCGATCCAAGAAGCCAAGAACCTCAACATGCTTCCACTCAAAGAACTTCTTGAATCCTTGATGACTTACGAGTTGACTATGAAGCAACATACCGAGGATGAGAATCAAAGAACAAAAGTAATTGCACTTAAAAACACTACTATAAAGAAAGTGCTTGTAACAGCAGCAGCGAGGAAGAGAATGAGGAAGATGAGGAAGAAGCTCTACTTGTGAGGAAGTTCAGAAAGTTCATGAACAAAGAAAGCCTTACTACAAGAAGAGATACACCCCTCATGCCTTCAACAAAGAGAAAGGTCAGAAAAAAGAAAAAAAGACAGTCGGGTGCTATAAATGCAGAAAACCGGGGCACATTAGAGCTGACTGCTCATTAGTGAAGAAGTTTGGAAAGAAGAAGAAGAAGACACTCCTCACATGCTTGAGCGAAACTGAAGATTCATCATCAGAGGAAGAACCACAAGAAAAGGGAAGTCACTGCCTTATGGCTGATGAAACTAAGGTAAGCTCTGAATTTCATCCTGACTTTATTTTTGAAGAATTATATGATACATTTAATAAACTAATAGATGAATGCAGAACTCTAACTCTAAAGAATAAAGAATTAAAACTATCTAATCAATCTATCATGCATAAAACAGAAACCTTAACAAAGGAGAAAGAAAAACTAATTAAAGAAGTTTCTGAATTAAAAACAAGTAATCAATCCTTAAAAGATGAATTAACCAATGACATAAACTTACTGAAAACTGAAAATCAGAATTTAAGTAAGGAAGTTGTTAAATATAAACCAATTGTTGAAAAGTTTATTTTTAGCTCAGAAAAATTACAAATGATCCTTAAAAGTTAAAGAGTTGTTTTTAATAAATCTGGCTTAGGGTACAAATCTAAAGACAAACACAAATTACTTAAAAATCTTTTTGTAAAAGCTAAAGATACTCAAACTGAAAGTTTAACATGTTTCTGCAGTGATAAAATAGGATATAAAACAAACATATTTAATCACAGGAAAATAGTAAATCAAAAGAAAGAAAAAAGAATTTGGGTTTCAAAAGAAACCATCTATACTAACCATGAAGGACCTAAAAAAGCTTGGGTAGTTAAATTTATTTGATGTATGCTTCTAGGAGTGTCTTGCGGCCAAACACAATGAAAGAAGTTGGTACTTAGACAGTGGCTGCTCAAGACATATGACGGGTGACAAAAAATATTTCTTCATCCTTGAAGCAAAGGAAGGCGGTGTAGTGACTTTCAGTGATAATAACCAAGGTCGTGTGATAGGCATTGATAAAATTCAAATCACCCCTTCTTCCTATATTGACAATGTATTGTATGTTGATGGTCTTAAGCATAATTTGCTTAGTATTAGTCAGCTATGTGATAGAGAATTTGATGTTTCATTTAAATCATCAATATGCATAGTAACCAATCCAATTGACAATAGTATAGTATTCAAAGGACTTAGACGTGGCAATGTGTACATGGTAGATCTAGAGGATCTCACTAAAAATAGCCACTGCTTAGTAGCTAACAATGCTAAAATCAATGAGAAAAGTTGGTTGTGGCACTATAGATTAGGTCATATTAGTATGGACACACTATCTAAACTAATCAAAAAAGAATTAGTAATTGGTTTACTAAAACTCAAATTTGAAAAAGATAGAATTTGCAATGCATGCCAATTCGGTAAACAAACAAGGTGCTCATTCAAATCTAAAAATGCAATCTCAACTACTAAGCCACTAGAACTACTCCACATGGATCTCTTTGGGCCAACTAGAACTACTAGTCTTGGTGGAAATAGATATGATCTTGTGATAATAGATGACTATTCTAGGTTCACATGGGTTCTATTTTTGGCACATAAAGATGAAGCTTTCAACTTATTCAAGAAATTTTATAAGAAAGTCATAAACGAAAAGAACACCACTATTATAGCTATAAGAAGTGATCATGGTACAAAATTTGAAAATCAATATTTTAAAAATTTATGTAGTGAAAGAAGAATAGAACATAATTTTTCTGCACCTAGAACTCCACAGCAAAATGGAGTGGTAGAAAGGAAAAACAGAACTTTGGAAGAAATGGCAAGAACCATGTTATGTGAAAGCGATCTTCCAAAGCACTTTTGGACTGAAGCAATTAACACTTCATGTTATATTCTAAACAGGGTTTTACTAAGACCTATTTTAAAGAAAACTTCTTATGAACTTTGGAAAGAAAGAAAATCAAAATTAAATTATTTTCAGGTGTTTGGTTGTAGATGCTTTATTCATAATAATGGAAAAGACAACCTAGGAAAATTTGATGCCAAATCAGATGAAGGTATCTTTTTAGGATACTTTTGGTCTAGTAGGGTATATAGAGTCTTCAACAAAAGAATTCTTGTAGTTGAAAAATCTATACATGCTGTCTTTGATGAAACTAATGATACTTCCTCTAGCAAGGAAATAGTTGCTGATGATGATGCAGGTTTTCTTGAGAACAAAATTGAACATTCATGAGGAGGAACCAAGAAAAACTGAAGAAACTCCTATAATCCAAGAGGAAACAGCTGAGCATGATCTTACCAAATCTTGGAGGTACGTTTATGGTCATCCTAAGGAATTAATCCTTGGTGATGCATCTCAACCGGTAAGAACTAGAGCGTCTTTTAGGAATTTAAATAATCACTTAGTTTTGATTTCTCAGTTTGAATCTAAAAACATTAAAGAAATTGAAAAAGATAATTGGATTAATGCTATGCAAGAAGAACTAAATCAGTTTAAGAGAAATAATGTTTGGAACTTAATTGAAAGACCCACTGAATTTTCTATTATTGGAACAAAATAGGTTTTCAAAAACAAACTTGATAAAAATGGAATAGTAATAAGAAACAAGGTGAGACTAGTAGCAAAAGGATATAATCAAGAAGAAGGAATATATTTTGATGAAACTTTTGCTCTAGTTGCTAGACTTGAAGCCATAAGACTTTTACTTATATTTGCATGTCATATGGATTTCAAACTATTTCAAATGGATTTTAAAAGTGTATTTTTGAATGGATATATAACTGAAGAAGTTTATGTTGAACAACCACCTAGTTTTAAAAATCATAATTATCCAAATCATGTTTATAAACTTAACAAAACCTTATATGGTTTAAAGCAAGCCCCTAGGGCTTGGTATGAAAGGTTGAGCAAGTTCCTTTTGGATAATGATTTCACTAGAGGATATGTAGACACAACTTTATTTCTGAAAAAAAAATAAAGACATGTTAATAGTTCAGATTTATGTTGATGACATCATTTTCGATGCTACTAACAATTGCCATTGCAAAGAATATGCTGAGCTCATGCAGGGAGAATTTGAGATGAGCATGATGGGTGAGCTAAACTACTTTCTTGGGCTTCAAATCAAACAATTAAGGAGGAAATCTTCATCAACCAAGCAAAGTATATCAAGGAGATGTTGAACAAGTTTGAGATGAAGACAAGCAAAGCAATTGGCACACCTATGAGCTTATCATGCAAATTAGATAAAGATGATTCAGGTAAGAGCATAGATCTAAAGTTGTATGGAGGCATGATTGGCTCACTTTTATATCTCACAGCTAGTAGACATGATATCATGTTTAGTGTTTGCATGTGTGCTAGATATCAATCTAATTCAAAAGAGTCACACTTGCTTGCTGTTAAGAGAATTTTTAAGTACTTAATTGGAACAATGAATGTAAGATTATGGTACTCAAAAAACTCAAATATAGACTTAATAGGATACACTGATGTTGATTTCGCTGGTTGTAAATTAGATAGAAAAAGCACTAGTGGTACATGCCAATTCTTAGGAGAAAACTTAATTTCATAGTTTAGCAAGAAACAAAATTCGATTGCATTGTCTACGGCGAAAGCCGAATATATTGCAGCAGGAAGTTGTTGTGCTCAAATTTTGTAGATCAAACGGCAACTTGAAGACTATGGCATTATCAAAATAAAATTTTCATAAATTGTGATAATACTAGTGCCATAAACTTAACTAAAAATCTAATTCAACACTCAAGAACTAAACACATCAAGATAAGACACCATTTCATAAGAGATCATATTTTGAATGATGATGTATTGCTTGAGTTTGTATGTACTGAAGATCAATTAGCTGATATCCTCACAAAACCCTTGAGTGAAGATAGATTTTGTATTCTTAGAAGAAGATTAGGAGTGATCGATCCATTTCAATGATCTATCATTTACTCCTATTGTTTTTAATCTTTTCATGATATATTTCAATCCAATATGAGTCTTTCTTTGTCATAAAAGCTTATAGAAATTATTCAAACTCAATCTAGAAGTGTCTGAATCCAAGACTATTGAATACATTTAGGCTGGATAGGGCTCGAGCCGACTCGAGGTAGAACTGCGAGTCGACTCGTGCTCGAGTCGACTTGAGCTTTTGCGCGAGTCATCTCGAGGATGAGCGGACGATTATTTAATCCTAGTAGAGACATCTCCATCTTACTTTTTCCTCTTTCGTCTCTCTGAGTTTCCCTCATCTCGTCCCCAAGAGCCGTCCCTAGAATCCATTCTCTTAGATTTTCTTTCCTTCCTTTCCTTAGATTCCTTCGTAATGGCTCCCAAGAAAGCATCCACATCCCGTGGGAAGCGCCCCCTTATGGCAAGCGAAGTAGAGAGACAGTCCAAGGCAAGGAACGAGCCGGCTCATTTCGAGTCCGAAGCTCCTTCCTCCCCAAGACTGGTTCTCTCGCGTTTGTGCGCCGGGAGGGTGGTCACGATTGGAAGGAAAGTCGATTTCGATTTTCTCTTCTAGGAAGGATTCACCTAAGGCATCATCTTAGGGCACAAGATCTAGAGTTTCTCTGTTCACTAAACCTTCCCACATACCCAGATCTTGTGAGAGAGTTCTTTAGCACCGCTAGTAGAGGTGGCGGCAGCATAACCGGGTGGGTAGGAAATGTGAAAGTAATCATCATCGAATCCCTACTCTCTAGATTCTTGGACCTTCCCAATGTAGGTGCCTGTCCTTCATCACACTCTGATAGCGCTGAGGCTCTTAGAACTATTCTAGATAGAGAATCCGAGAGTCCTCTAGAGGAGGTGTCTGCCAATCAATTCAATGCTGAGATGCGGCTCCTTCTAAGCATTATTGATAGAATTATTTTTCCAAAAACTGGCTGTTTTGACTTCATATCTAAGAGAGACCTTGCTATCATGTATTACATCATTAAGGAGCTGCCTCTAAACCTCTCTCAACTTGTCTTTCTCTACATGTGCGAGGCCCTCAACAAGGTTAGGACTAGTCTCCCTTACGGAATGGTTTTCACATTGATCCTTAAGGAGTTTAGGGTACCTATTTCTGAGGGGGAGCCCTCTCGTCCACTACGTTTTACAGATTTTATAGATGAGGGAACCCTTCATAGGATGGGCTTTCACCGGATAGAAGGAGACTGGATTAGGAAAGCTATAGACTCTACTGCTTCCCCTCCTGCTCCACTTCTTGATATTCCTTCTGCTTCTACTGATATTCCCTCTAATTCCATCCAAATTCCATTTTCATCTACTTGTGCTCCATCAACATCCACTGCTCTTGCTTCTACTCCTGTTCAATTGAATGAAGATCTGATAAGGAGCCTAGTGAGCAGCATTGCCGATGAAGTGGCCTCTAGGAATCAAACTGAATTCACAAGATTATCCGAGCAAATCTCTCAGCTGCAGGAGAGACAGATTGCTCAGGAGCAAATTTATCAAAACATTCAGCAGAGGCTCAATGAATCAGAGAAGCCAATAGATATTTCGGAGTTTGCCAAGGAGGCTGCACTGCTCAGAGAAAGAATAGAAAGATTCACTCAGCAGATCATAAATTATATGGGCGAGTTTAATGAGCTTCAGAAGAAAAAGTTTTCCACCATGATTGACTCGTTGAAGCATATCACAATTGACTGGGTGCGTTACTTTAGAGATCTTGCATCCTCATCTAAACCATCCATCAGCAGACACCGTTCCTCTCGCCATCATGAGTCCTCCTCTTCTTCTTCTTCCTCTTTTTCGGAGTGATTATGATTGTGTACTCAATTGAGCTTGATTTTGATGTACTTATGCTCAATGTAATTTTCTGTTTAGTCCAACTCTTTTGTAATACTTTTTGTTGCCCAAGGTGACAATCCAAGAGGGGGGGTGAATTGGGTTTTTCTAAATTTTTGGTGCTTTAAATGTTTTCTTAGTTAAGTGCGGTGAATGCTTTCTTAAATTACTTGAATGAATTAAACTAGAGTAAAGATGAAAGATAATGCAAGAATAAGCATAACAACAAGCACAACACAAACACAACGATATATAGTGGTTCGGTGCACCCCAAGGCACCTACGTCCACTCTCCAAGCTTCTCCTTGGGAATTTTACTATAACCCCTCGGATTACAGTAGGATTGTTTTTCGAGCTCACAATCCAAAACCTTTACAATTTGGTTTTTCGGGATCACCAATAACCTATGTTGATTTTACGGGCTCACCAACGAACCTTCACAATTAGTTTTACGGGCTCACCAACAAACCTACGTTGGTTTTACGGGTTGACCAACAACCTACGTTGGTTTTACGGGCTTACCAACAACCTACGTTGGTTTTACGGGCTTACCAACAACCTACGTTGGTTTTACGGGCTTACCAACAACCTACACCGTTGGTTTTACGGGCTTACCAACAAACCTTACAACAAGAATAGATAAGTAAAGAATGAAAGCTCCTCAATGAGCAAATAAAATAATTATGAGCAACAAAGAAGAGTTTAGAATATAATTATCCCTTTAATAAGGCTCTTCTCTTCTTTGTCAAGATTGCTTCACTCTTCAAGGGTTGGTGGAGCTCTTAATGTCTCTTGGAATCTGTTCAACCACTTTCTTTTGGCTCTTGGAATGAAGCAATTGAATGAAGCTTGCCTTGCTAGGGTTTTCTCTTGAATGCACTTGATGTATTTTCCCAAGCTTACTTCCTCTGATGAATACTCTCTCTTAAATACTTCTCCAACCTCCAAATAGTCCTTCCTGACCGTTGGATTGAAGAAACTAGCCGTTTATAGCCGTTGGGAGTCCAAAAAGCACTTCTGCATAACTAGCCGTTATGCTTCTGCCCGTGCTTGGGTCGACCCAAACTTTTCTGGGGTCGACCCAAACCACTGTTCATCAGACTTGGGTCAGCTCAAGCTTTTCTTGGGTCAGCCCTCTTAGAAAATCCAGAACCTTGTATTTCAGCCTTCCTTCACTTGGGTCGACTCAACTCTTTTTGGGTCGACTCAAGGATCAGTTGGGTCGACTCAATTTCCACTTGGGTCGACCCTCTCAGGAATTCCAAAGACTTGTTTTCTTGACATTTCAATCTGGGGTCGACTCAACTTTTTCTGGGGTCGACTCAAGTTTGGGTCGACTCAAGGTTGGGTCGACCCAAGGTTGGGTCTACTCAAGTTCAGTTAGGGTCGACCCTCTTACTTTGTGCCAAGTGTTCCAAAGGCGTGCCACTTCGTTCCAAGACGTGCCAAATGTATCGAGGTCGACTCCAAACTAATTGGGGTCGACTCTAACCATATTTTTCTGCACTTTGAAGGTTAGTTATGCACATTGAAACAACAATATGATATTCCAAGCAAATTACGATGCATGGCACAATAAAGTTTCATACCCTTAATAGTAGAAATTACCGAATTGCCCTTTTAGGTATTTTTAACGTGAAACTTTGCCAAAATGGATTCTTGAGCTTTCTACCATTCTCTATTATAAATTTTATCTCGTTATCATTTCTTCAGAGTGGTTGTGACCATATATTCTTAATGTATCGTGAATGTATCGAGGGTGTGTCATTTATCAATGATGTATCGAATATTTCTTCCTTACTCACTTATGTACTGGATTAATTGAGTTAATAGCATTAGCACTTCCATATGGCCTCAATGGCTTTGTAAGCATCAAAATAACACTAGGATCCTCAATCTCCCCCTTTTTGATGATTACAAAACATTGAGTATAAGCAAATTGATATTCATGTAAGAAGTAAGGTTTAATGTATAGAAAATGCTTTTGGTGTAATGGTTTCAAATAGTCTAATTTAGAGAATGTATCAATGAACCAAAAGCTCTCCCTATCTTATCCAAGTAGAATGCCTAATGAATTTTAGCTTTGCTTCCCCTTAAAGCAAGAGTTTCAAGCTATGTATCGAGGCAAGAAAAATCTCTATGATTATGTGCCAGATTCAGATTTTCTCTTTGTCAAATGTCTCCCCCTTAAGTGTATAATACATGTCTCCCCCTTAAGTATGCAATATATACCTTTTATATTTTCTCCCCTATTATATTTTCTCCCCTATACTGTTTTTCTTATAGAATTTGCTTCTAGTTTCTCCCTTATATTTTCTCCCCCTTTTTGTTATCATCAAAAAGAATGAATAACAATGAATGGATAGCATTGTAATGACAATCACAAAGATCATAACTCAAGAGAAACATTGTCTATGCCAAAAGCACTATGTTTTAGAGAAGAAATACAAACTACCACAAAGAGCAAATGTAAGTCAAAACAAATACAAAGTCTGGGAGATACTTTAAGAACATACTTCATGATAATGCTTTAGAGTTAATCAGCTTTAACATAATCAACATATTTCAATTTAAGCTGATTGATATTCAATTCAAAACATAATGCATTATGAGCATATACTCAGATATTTCTTTTTCTTTTTGACAATATCAAAACGATTGCAAAATAATGAAATATTAAGCACAAGATAATATTTCATTCAGTGCATGCCAAATTATTGCAAGAATATGAATTATGTGACTCAAGGCAATACTGTCAGGGCAAGATAATGAGTATAGATCAGAGCCAATTAAGATAGTTTTAAAATTATGATTGGATCACATCAAAATCAGGGATGAAAAGTTTGGCTTTAAAAATGAGACATTTAAGATGTGAGCCAAAAGAGATCTCTAAATGTAGATTCCAAAGATATTTTTCAAATCAAGTGTAGATGGAATCTTTTTCAAGTTATTTCAAGGAGTATCAAGAATAATATTCAAAGAAGGCACGAATGAAAATTCAACACCTTTTTATATATATATATATATTAAGTATATAGCAAGATGAGAGCAATCTAATTAATTTTCAGAGTATAGTATAAGAGCAAATAAAGATCAAAACTTATATACTCGAAAAACATAAGATTATGTTGAATCCTTAATTCTTAATGACTTCAAAGTTCTTTCATGATATAAAAGTATTGGGGCATAGATACCAAAACATGAATTTATGCAATGTAGGATACATAAAATTCAAGACTTTGAAAGTTCTTTTAGAGCTCTCTTAAAGACTTTCTTTTACTCCTTTAAAGATCTAGCATCAAAATCAATTAAAATGAATTGGCTCAGGATTGAAACACTAAAGTGCAAGCCAATAAGAGCTCATTAGTAGATTCTAAAGTAAATTTTCAATACTAAGACAAATGGAATCCTTTTCAACTAATTTTCAGAAATAAATAATTTATCGATGAATATAGATGGAAATCCAACTTTCAAAAGATATTCAATGAAGCACAAAGTTTAATACCACTTTACATTTAGTATTCTTTATCTCATCTTTAGATGCGAATTTACACGATTAAGTTCTATATGATCTCTTCCTCTGAAATTTTCTTTCTCCCCCTTAATTAATCATTCCATTTGAGAGTTTAGAGTTTGAAGATAATTTTCAATAAAGAGATTGAGTATTTAAAGCTTCCCCTCAAAAGATGCATTTTCTTTCAAACTTTTTTTTTGTTCTTCTATAATATCAAGAATGTAGAGTGATCCAGAATTTTTCAAAATTTATAGCAATCACTCTTTTTAATCTTTCAAGAATAAATTATATTTTCTCTTTTTTTTTGAATATGTATGAAAATATTAATCAGAAAATAATTCTTTTGAAGCTCAAATTTCTTTCAAAAGTAATTACATTTTCTTTCCTATAAGAATTATTGAAGTGAGTTGAAATATTTTAAGCTTTAGGATCATTAACTCTCTTCTTAAAAATAGCTTTTCTTTTTAATGATAGAAGCATTTAATTATGCAGGAGTGTATATTCAAAATATTAATTTCTTAGTCATAGTTTTTTTTTAGCAATGTATATATGAAGCACCATAAATCTTTTTAATATCAAAATAACATCATATGTTTAGAACCATTTGTTTGCAATCAAGATCATTGAAAAACATATCATTTAGACCAATTTCAGTACACTTATAAGATAAAAAATGATATGTTTCAGATGCGTATCGGAGCAAACAACCAATGTATCAAAATTAATTCTATTTTTCTTAAGCTGTAGTTTTTATCTAAGAATCATAGTAAATTATTCTCCAGCATGATGCAATCTTTGAAGCATATAATGAAAATTACAAAAATGTAAAGATATAAGCATTTTGTATGAAGTTTAAGCTTTTATACTAGGTCATATTCTGAATTTCATAAGAATTTTCAAGGAGGCTTTCAAAATTTATAATTTGAGATATGTATCTTCTACATTGTAGCTCATCTTAAGTCATTAAGACTGAAAATACATATTTCAAGCACATCAGAGCACATTCAGAATCTTTATTTTTAATATTGAGTTTTGGTACAAATTGGAGGTCAGTTTAACATGTATCAGAACATTATGTACCAATGTTAGGCAAGATGAAAGATAAATCAGAATTAATTCATTCAGCCTAATTTGCAAATTCAGATTATTTTTTTTATTATTTTTCAGAAGATATTTACTAAAACAAAATGATGTTGTTTGTAGAAACATGTTTCAATTAAATTATCTAGGCATAGAGCATTACAAATTATATTTAGAAAAGATCTTTGTTATTTGAATATTGAAAACACATAATTCAAAGCATCATGTCACATGCAAAACATAATATGCATTAAGTCATAACATCATGTATTAAAACATTAAGAGCAAGCATGTCAAGGATCAAAATTAATTCTTTTCAAATAAACTCTCCCTATTTATATATAATTCTACACTGATTTTATCCTTAAGGTGTGTTTTCAAGTGATCGAAACTTCATTTGGCTTTTCACAAGCTCTTTTTTATATATATATATATACTTTCATTTATCTTGTCATTCATTTTCTCATTTTTGAATTTCTTCCTTTAACCACTCAGTGAACATTCTGATCTTCATTTCTTTTGGTTTTACTTTTCTATGCTCTATACTCTATTTGCTCCCTATTCGGTGGAGTTGGAAGGGGCACGAGGTACTACCACTAGCCTCCTTCTTGTGCCGTCCCTAATATGCCCTTCACCAAATAGTTGGGTCAAATAGTGCCGGGTACTACCACTAGCCTCCCCATTGACACCATCCCTATGATGAGCAATATAGAAAGGTTAAACCATTTCCTTTAACAACAAGATATTCACTCCAAACTCTCCCTATTTAAATATAATTAATTACGAATTTTATCCCTTCCAAAAGAATGCTCACACAAGTCTCACAAATATGCTGAATATATTATGCTTGCTCTGCTTTTTCTTAAGATTGGAGTATTTACTTAGCTTTTACTTCTCCCGAACAATGTTCATTTTCTTTTTTTTTTATATCTCTCTCTTTTTATTATTTTCAAGTAATTACATGAAAGAGCAGAATAAAAAATTAATCTAATATGCTGCATATAAATATATATCATGCAAACAGCATTTTCATTATGCCCAATGATTCATAGCTTATCACAAGTTATTTTCAATTAGAGATTTGAGGCATAAACTTGTGTATTTCATGGTTATACATTATACAGGTAAAAGTAAACTTCAATTTAATCACACCATGAAACAATTATCATTAGCATGAGAATGAAGTATGATATCAAGATGATCAGCAATTAAAGGTTTAATCATGCTACCATATAATTTCAGACTATTGATTTTGCTCAACTAACTCACAGGAGAAGGGTTTAGATTACCAGTGCATTTAGCATTCTTCAAGCCAAATACCTTTTAGATTCTTTACACTCTTGGCTGAAGAAAATCTCTCTCTTTTTTTTTGTTTGCAAGGAAATGTTTATTGTATCTTTCATCGAGGTGTCCTTCAAATTGAAATTTCTTGCTCATAAATCTTGTATCATTAGCAAAATCTTTTTCTTTCTTGAAGGAAAGTCATTAGTTTCTTCAAGATACAAAATATTCATAGAACATATTTCTTAACTAGATGACTCAACATAAGATATGACAATAATTGAATATTGAGTCACTTTACTTAAGAGATTGCCTAAATATAAGCAAGCACAAGTCACTTGAACTAAAGAGATAGTTTCATTAAGTAAGATGGTTCAAGAATAAGTATGTGAGGCAATAGGAAGATTCATCAAGGTCAAATCAATTTCTTGTTTTCAAAATCAATTTAGCTTAGATTTTATTTGCTTAAGATAATTATCAATAAGATAAACAAGTTAGGTTTTAATCAAATTATTTTAAACAATTGTTTCTATCAGAATTCTGATTACGTTTCAACTTTCAACACAAGTAATCATGTTTCAGAGAGATAAGTAATCTTCTTTTAGAGCAGATAAGATTTTATTTTTGACTTATGAGAGATAGTTCAAAGGAATTAATATTCATGCTTTAAAAGATTTTTATGCTCAGATTAAACATGATAGGTTAAAAATAATCAACAGAGTTCGAGATAATTTTAGAGAAAGATATTAATCATGGATACAATGATTATGCTCAATGAAATATTTTAGTGATCAGATTTATTGATTTTGAATTTTAGAATAGTCTTGAGCATTACTTGTAAGAGGAAAGACAATTTGTTATTATAAAAACTTTTAAGTAAGTTTCTTATTATGATCATAACACATTAATCATTTATGATTGAACCAATTTGAGATGATTATGGTTTAACCTATGATGCATATATGAGACTTATAAAGCAAATCATAATACATTTCAGATAATCATATAAGGAATGAATGGTATAATAATAACATGATGAATTACATTCATACCTTCACAAAGGATAACATAAGATTTTATAAGTATTATGCTCAATAAAGTTTTAGCATGAAATCAGCATCAAACATTTATACTAGAGAAAAAATTTAGATTTTGAGAAACTTAAAGGGGAAGGTTATACATATTCATTCATTGTTTTCTTATTATCGTGCAAGCACTAGAAAAATTTTATGTTAAGATTGTTGAGATAAAAATTTAACATACATATAAAGCATTTAAAGCTTTGATGCAGAGAGTATCGTAATTTTAATATATGATGTAAAATGTTAAACCTGATACTAGATTTAATGAATAAGTTGAGACTTATTTTAAATAATGTGTCAACGCACCCATTTGTATGAGAGTTCCATTTATTCCATGGGTAACTTGGCACACCTATATCTACACCTTCATATTTTCATTTTAGGTACCCAAACTTGCTTGGGTCCTTGATGGTTAGTGCATATGGTTCCTTTTGGAACCCAAATTTGTTTAATAGTAACAACTTTACCATTTGTTTTAATAGTATTGGACCTATAGGCAAAGTTGTTATACCCAATCTTTTCATGTTTGAAATAAGTTATCTTATTTGATGGTTTGCTTGGTGAATTGATAACCCTTTTATTTAGAGGTTTAAGTAAAGAAGTCCAGCCAAGTCTTGATTTATCAAAAATAGCATGTTGGCTTTCAAACATCGTTTTTAATCTTTCTGAACTTACAGTGAATTTGTTAATAAAAGATTTTAGTTGGTTAACTTTTTCACTTAAGTTTTGATTTTCTTCAATTAAATTCTGATTTTTCTGAATCAATTCTTCTGAATTTAATCTTAAGTGTTCATTCTCAGAATTTAATTTGTCTTTCATTTCAGCAGTAGAATTTCTTTCTTCTGACATTTTCAGATGTAGCCTTTTAGTCTTTAAACTAAGCTTCTTGTATTCTAAGTATAAATCAGAAAATACATCATGAAGTTCATCAAATGTAAAATCAGATTGAGCTTCAGTATGTACTTGATTTTTGAATGAGAAATCACTTTGTATTCGAGTACATACCTCATCTTCATGTGCCACAAAGCATAAATTTTCAATTTCAGTTTGCTGCTCTTCTTCTTCGGAGCTAGTTTCAAATTCACTAGAAATGTTAGTGCATTCATATTTAACTTCAAGCATATTTCAGATTTCCTTAGCAGTTATGCAAAAAGATATGCTATTAAGTTCACTATCATCTAATGCACAATATAGAATATTCATGGCTTTTGCATTTTGCTGAGCCATTTTCTTATCATGATTAGTGTTTGTGTCTAGCCCGTTGACTATGATACTCCATAAATCATAGTCATGTGCTTGAAAGAAAATGCGCATGCGTGCTTTCCAATATGTGTAGTTTATGCCATTAAATAGTGGAGGTCGATCAATTAATTGTCCCTCTCCTAGAAAACTATCTATTTGAGTTGTCATGTTCTTTGGCTCTTTGACGGTTAGGTCAAAATCAAAAAGGCAAGGAATTATAGAGCACCTGCTCTGATACCACTTGTTGCCCAAGGTGACAATCCAAGAGGGGGGGTGAATTGGGTTTTTCTAAATTTTTGGTGCTTTAAATGTTTTCTTAGTTAAGTGCGGTGAATGCTTTCTTAAATTACTTGAATGAATTAAACTAGAGTAAAGATGAAAGATAATGCAAGAATAAGCATAAGAACAAGCACAACACAAACACAACGATATATAGTGGTTCGGTGCACCCCAAGGCACCTACGTCCACTCCCCAAGCTTTCCCTTGGGAATTTTACTATAACCCCTCGGATTACAGTAGGATTGTTTTTCGAGCTCACAATCCAAAACCTTTACAATTTGGTTTTTCGGGATCACCAATAACCTATGTTGATTTTACGAGCTCACCAACGAACCTTCACAATTGATTTTACGGGCTCACCAACAAACCTACGTTGGTTTTACGGGTTGACCAACAACCTACGTTGGTTTTACGGGCTTACCAACAACCTACGTTGGTTTTACGGGCTTACCAACAACCTACGTTGGTTTTACGGGCTTACCAACAACCTACGTTGGTTTTACGGGCTTACCAACAACCTACGTTGGTTTTACGGACTTACCAACAACCTACACCGTTGGTTTTACGGGCTTACCAACAAACCTTACAACAAGAATAGATAAGTAAAGAATGAAAGCTCCTCAATGAGCAAATAAAACAATTATGAGCAACAAAGAAGAGTTTAGAATATAGTTATCCCTTTAATAAGGCTCTTCCCTTCTTTGTCAAGATTGCTTCACTCTTCAAGGGTTGGTGGAGCTCTTAATGTCTCTTGGAATCTGCTCAACCACTTTCTTTTGGCTCTTGGAATGAAGCAATTGAATGAAGCTTGCCTTGCTAGAGTTTTCTCTTGAATGCACTTGATGTATTTTCCCAAGCTTACTTCCTCTGATGAATACTCCCTCTTAAATACTTCTCCAACCTCCAAATAGTCCTTTCTGACCGTTGGATTGAAGAAACTAGCCGTTTATAGCTGTTGGGAGTTCAAAAAGCACTTCTGCACAACTAGCCGTTATGCTTCTGCCCGTGCTTGGGTCGACCCAAACTTTTCTGGGGTCGACCCAAACCACTGTTCATCAGACTTGGGTCAACTCAAGCTTTTCTTGGGTCAGCCCTCTTAGAAAATCCAGAACCTTGTATTTTAGCCTTCCTTCACTTGGGTCGACTCAACTCTTTTTGGGTCGACTCAAGGATCAGTTGGGTCGACTCAATTTTCACTTGGGTCGACCCTCTCAGAAATTCCAGAGACTTGTTTTCTTGACATTTCAATCTGGGGTCGACTCAACTTTTTCTGGGGTCGACTCAAGTTTGGGTCGACTCAAGGTTGGGTCGACTCAAGGTTGGGTCGACCCAGGGTTGGGTCTACTCAAGTTCAGTTAGGGTCGACCCTCTTACTTTGTGCCAAGTGTTCCAAAGGCGTGCCACTTCGTTCCAAGGCGTGCCAAATGTATCGGGATCGACTCCAAACTAATTGGGGTCGACTCTAACCATATTTTTCTGCACTTTGAAGGTTAGTTATGCACATTGAAACAACAATATGATATTCCAAGCAAATTATGATGCATGGCACAATAAAGTTTCATACCCTTAACAGTAGAAATTACCGAATTGCCCTTTAGGTATTTTTAACGTGAAACTTTGCCAAAATGGATTCTTGAGCTTTCTACCATTCTCTATTACAAATTTTATCTCGTTATCATTTCTTCAGAGTGGTTGTGACCATATATTCTTAATGTATCGTGAATGTATCGAGGGTGTGTCATTTATCAATGATGTATCGAATATTTCTTCCTTACTCACTTATGTACTGGATTAATTGAGTTAATAGCATTAGCACTTCCATATGGCCTCAATGGCTTTGTAAGCATCAAAATAACACTAGGATCCTCACTTTTGCAATGCAATGAAATTTCCTTTTAAGCAACTCAATTTGTGTATCTCTGTTACTCATACTTGACTTGAATGAAAACTACTTCCCTATCAATATACTTTTCTTTTTGCTGATGACAGAAAGGGAGAGAAGAATTAATATAAGAATGCATTGATTGAGGGGGAGAAGTACTATGCAATACCGAAGTAAGAATTAAAAGAGAAAAGTTAAGTATTGGGATCATGCATTTGTTAAATCAAAGATTAGAATTATCATGCTCTGATACATTGGATAAATATAACTCTGATATATTGGATAAATATAACTTTAATGCTTTGATTGAATCAAGCTCTGATACATTGAATGAATAATGGATTGAATGAAAAGATTCAGATTGAGAAACTTTTAAATAGTAAAGAATGAAAGAAATCAAAGAATATTGACACTCTATAAAGACAAGACTACAAGTATATGACTAAAAGCAATTCATTAAGTAAAGTATAAGCAAAACAATTGATTGCATATTATGAATGCTTATACAATTCCAAGTGAAAGGGAAGCCTTAAGTTTGAAGTTTATTGTTCATGTCTTTCAACTTTTGGATAAACTAAATTATCATATATTAAATTAATTTTAATTCTTTTGATTCAATGCCTAGTATGTGTAAATTAATTTGCATATACTCAGTATTTTATCATCATAAAAAAGGGGAAGATTGTTGAGTGATTGTTGTTTCCTTATTTGATTTTGATGAGCCCAAAACACTTGAGTATATTTCATATTATGCTAATGAATTCAAATAAGTGTTTCAGAGAATATATTATTGAATATGCTAGAATTACTTAAAAAAATGGTTCAGGGATTTTAAGTTCAACCTTTACTATGTTTGGAACCATTTCAACCTTCACCCTGCACTCGAGTTGACTCCGAAGATTCTTGAGTTGACTCTGGTGTTGGAAACCCTGGTGGTCGCATGCATATAATTTTAAAATTTTTACAGTGGAAGCATGAATTAAACTATTTAATTTCTATGCATGCTAGAGATCATATCTCTACAACAAAAATAGATCCAGAACTTTAAACATTTATCCTAAACAAGTAGGCATGATTTTATATCTAATATGTAGTCATGCAGAATTTCAGCAACCTAGTTGATTTCTAATTTTAATTTTTAATAAGATCAGATCTCATACCTTTTTGCTTTGAGAACTTTGATGATGCCTTGATCATCTTGTATAGCCGCACACGTGTCCGGCCTCTACGGATAGTCCATGCGAAGCTCTAGGAAGATCCACAACTGCAGGAGTGCTAGCTCGTGCAGAGGTGCTGCAGTGGCTAAACTTTTCTCCCTCGAAGCACTCAACATTTGATTCTTCTTCGAGAGGATGAAGGATGGAGATGAAGGAGAAGAAGGAGGAGAGAAGTTTTCAGAATTTAGAACCCTTTCTAAAGACTATCCCATACAAACCCTAAGTGTGGGGGTCCTTTTATAGCCAAAAGACCCCCCACGCCTCACACCTTTTTTGGCCAATAAATTTGGCTGATAAAATTTCCAAAAAATTCTAGTGAATTGGCAGCTAAGAGATGAACAAATTCTCTTTTAATATTGTACCAAGAATTCCTAAAAATTAGAGGGTTACTGTGCCCCAAACTTCAGCTGCACGCCACCCTGCTTGATGCGTCATGCAGTCCCTACAAATTAGGAATTTGATTCCTATCTTTTTAGGAAGATTTGAGGTGCCATATTTTTTTAAAAAATAGCCCCACGCCTCCTCTTTCCTCATGCCAAAAATTGGCCAAAAATAAAGAGGATAGGCACCACTGCTTTTAGGGATAAGGATGAGGTGTCTTTCTTCTCCAAGAAAGAAAGCTAGGGTCCTAAATTTTAGGAATTCTTCTCCATGATAAATTTTGATTATTTGGACTCTTAATCCACATCAAATAAGGACTTTTAATTGACTTGACTTAATCCCAATCCAATTGGGTCAAGTTCGATCAATAGGTTATGCCCAATCGGCTCGGGTCGAACCCGATCGAATTAGGTCAAACCCTAATTTAGCCCAAATTAAATCTAATTCAATTTGGCTTAATTAAAGTCCAATAATTCAATCAAATTAAATTTATTAGTAATCCAATTACTAATTAATCCTCCAATAATTCAATAATTATTTTAATGCAACTTTTGCTTAGGATAATTTGTCAATCGAATTGACCAAATTACCCCTAAATGATTCTTTATCATCAATCAGCCATTTGATCAACCTAAAAACTTCTATGCGTGTGACCCCATAGGTTCGAACTTAAGCTGGTAGCACAAGAATAACTTCTTGTACTAATCGAAATGACCATCTAGCAATGGTATCCGACATCCGGATAGGCCGAATGATTGCAACGCAACATTCAAGAACCCTTGGACTATGGTTACGGTATAATTTATCCCTATGACTCCTAATGCCAGGATGACTTCAGAGTTCTGTCAACTCTGTAATAAGTGCATCCATGATGTGATTCAACTTTGGAAATCCTGTGACTCCTCACATGGATTACCCTGGCCAAGGTTTTGCTAAATTGAACACAAGGCATTATCTCCTGTTTTCAGAAGGGGTCAATTCCATCTTGACTCACAACTGACTATGCAAGTACTTGACTGTACCCAGTGACCTTCCGTCACTGAATTAGAAATTCAGGTAGTCCGGTACCAAAGTACAGTGAGTTGCTTGCTTGCTAGTCACAGATTGCGGTGTCAGGTCAGAAGGCCAAACTTATACCCATATCCACTCGAAACATCTTTTGACAGTAGAGCATTCCAGAATTGGTCACGTTCAGTGAAATGTACTCCTACACTTCACCTGTGTGACATATCAGTGTCTCCACACTTCTTGGTTAAGAGGACAACCAACGTATATGTCACACAATGACTTAATCTCGATAATGATGTCGTCCTAGTAACAGCATATCATTTGATCGCGAACAGTTTTAAAGACTTGAAGATAAATCCTTCTTTATCATAAAACAAGTCCTAAGGATTTCATCATATAAAAGTTCATTTGAAGATATACAATGAAATGATGAATAATGCTAAATAACACTTTATTAATTTATCAATTCATTTACAAAATTCAATCATCAATATGCTGACGATTGACATTTAGGATACAATTCTCAACAACTCCCACTTAGCCTAAAGCCAATCGGCACAGTATCTAATACATATCTTCGACTTGTGTTCGTTGAACTCTTTGATGCCGAGGACTTTGGTAAATGGATCAGCCAGATTTTCTTTTGTATCAATCTTCTGAAGATCAATGTCACCTCATTCAACGATCTCTCGAACCAGGTGGTAGCGATGTAGAATATGCTTGGTCCGCTGATGTGCTTTGGGTTCTCTTGCTTGAGCTATGGCTCCAGTGTTGTCACAAAATATAGTCACTGGACTATCAATGGAGGGTGTCACTCCAAGCTCAGTGATGAACTTCCGCAACCATACAGCTTCCTTGGCGGCATCAGATGTTATGATGTATTCTGCTTCACATGTAGAATCTGCCACTATATGCTGCTTGAAACTCTTCCAGCAGATGGCCCCACCCTTAAGAGTAAAGATATATCCCGATACGCTCTTGCTATCATCTTGATCTGACTGAAAACTTGAATCGGTATATCCCTCAAGTTTTAAGTCAGAATCACCGTAAACAAGCCATTGGTCTTTAGTATTTCTCAAATACTTAAGGATGGTTTTTACAACCTTCCAGTGGTTGCTACCTGGATCAGACTGGTATTTGCTCACTACTCCTAGTGAGTATGCCACGTCTGGTCTAGTACATGTCATGGCATACATTATAGATCTCACTGCCAAAGCATATGGAATTCTATCCATACTCTTTCTTTCTTGAGGGGTTGTCAGACAATCCCTCTTAGAGAGGTTAATTCCATGGCCCATCGGAAGATAGCCTTTCTTGGAATTAATCATACTGAATCTCTTCAGTATAGTATCAATGTATGTGGATTGGGATAATCCAAGTAATCTTCTAGGTCTATCTCTATAAATCTTCATCCCTAGGATGTAAGATACTTCTCCCAAATCCTTAATGGCAAATTGAGATGATAGCCAAACCTTTATTCCTTGTAATGCAGGAATATCATTTCCGATTAGAAGAATGTCATCCACATACAAAACAAGAAATATAATAATGGAACCATTTGCCCATTTATAAATGCAAGGTTCCTCTTCATTCTTAATGAAGCCATACGATTTGATCACCTTATCAAATCGTATGTTCCAACTCCGTGAAGCTTGCTTTAATCCATAAATGGATTTTTGAAGCTTGCACACCTTAGACTCATCTGTAGATATATAACCTTCAGGTTGCATCATATACACCTCCTCTTCTAAATCTCCATTTAGAAAAGCGGTCTTTACATCCATTTGCCAGATTTCATAATCTAAGTGTGCTGCTATCGCAAGCATAATCCGAATGGATTTGAGCATTGCCACAGGAGAAAACATCTCATCATAGTCAATACCATAATGCTGACGATATCCTTTAGCAACCAGATGGGCTTTATAGGTCTCTATCTTTCCGTCTGCGCCCCGTTTTCTTTTGAAAATCCACTTACACCCTATGGGTTTAATCCCTTCGGGTGGATCAATTAATGTCCATACATCATTGACCTTCATGGATTCCATTTCGGATTGCATGGCTCCAAGCCATGCATCAGAGTCATACCTCTGCATTGCATCCATGTAGGTGATCGGATCCTCATCATTTTCATCAAATTCGATAGGATCCTCGTCTCGGACCAAGAAACCATAGTATCTGTCCGGCTGACATGGTACTCTACCTGATCGCCTTAATGGTGCATCTAAGATGGGTTCTGGATATGATCTAATCAAATCCGACTCAATTGGTTCAGTGGATGGTGTCGGATTTTCTACATGTTGAACTTTCCTAAGTTTAACATTAGAGCTATTAGTTCCTTCACTAAGGAATTCTTTCTCTAAGAAAACATCTCTATTGCTTACGAACAACTTTTGTTCTTCAGCAAGGTAGAAATAATATCCTTTAGTTTCTTTAGGGTAACCGACAAAGAAACATTTGTCAAACTTGGGTTCAAGTTTGTCTGTCTTCAAACGTTTGACGTACGCTGGACACCCCCAAACCCTAAGATGATAGAGTACCGATTTCCGTCTCGTCCACATCTCATGTGGTGTTTTATTCACAGATTTACTTGAAACCTTATTAAGTATATAACAGGCTGACTCAAGTGCATATCCCCAAAAGGATATGGGCAGATCAGCAAACTCCATCATGGATCGAACCATATCTAATAGAGTTCGATTTCTTCTTTCTGACATGCCGTTATACTGCGGTGTACCAAGAGGAGTCCATTGGGAAAGAATCCCATTCTCTTTCAGATATATCAAAAACTCATTGGAAAAGTATTCACCCCGTCGATCTGACCGAAGAGTTTTAATACTCTTTCCAGTTTGTTTTTCTACTTCATTACGATACAATTTAAACATTTCAAATGCTTCAGATTTATGTCTCATTAAATAGACATAACCATACCTCGAAAGGTCGTCTGTGAAAGTAATGAAATATGCATATCCGCCTCTAACATTTGTGCTCATTGGCCCACATACATCATAATGTACTAGGGTCAATAAGTCATTGGCTCGTTCACCTTTTCCAGTAAAAGGTGACTTGGTCATCTTACCAAAAGGCATGATTCACAGGTTGTTAATGATTCACAATCATTAACATTGAGGATTCCCTCTTTATTTAACCTGTTTATCCTGTTCTTGTTAATATGACCTAGCCTATGATGCCAAAGGTAGACATCCGTGACATTATCTATTCTAGGGCGCTTATTGGACTTGTACATTACATGAACAGGCTGTGATAATATGTAAATTCCATTACTCAATTGTCCATGCATTACCGTAACACCATTCATAACGATATCACAGTAAATATTTTTTCTTAAAATCTCATAACCGTTCATGGCCAAAAGGCCTCCAGAAATTACATTCAATAGAAAAGGACAAAAGTGACAGTCACTTAAGACTATTATTTGAGAATTGAATACAAGTTTCAGAATCCCTAAAGCTAGAACTGGAACTGATCTTCCATCTCCAACATTTAGGAACCTTTCGCTTTCTTCAAATCTCTCACTGACCTGTAGTCCCTGCAACGAATTACAAATATTAAAAGGACTTCCGGTATTCAATACCCAGGTCGAATTATCACATATTGAGAAATTACAAGGTGTTATCATATAAGTACCTTGATCTGCAACTGATTGCATCTTTTTATTTGGCCTGTTCGGGTCAAAAGAGACAATGTACTGAGGACAGTTCCTCTTCCAATGCCCTTGCTTCTTACAGTAGAAGCACTCTGCCTTACTCTGATCAATCTTCTTCTTCTTAGTCTGACTTTGCTCAGCACGATGCATGTTTTTCTTTTAATTTTTGTTTTTCTTCTTCCCGTTCTTAAAAGGACCACGACCCTTGGACGAACCTCCCACTAAATTCACCGACCCTTTTAGGAGTTGGTGATCCTTCTCAAAAGTTTGTAGTAAGCCCAACAATTGGTGATAATTTACTACCGATTTTGTCATACGAAAATTGGTGAGAAATGGACGGTACGAACCAGGAAGAGAGTTCAGTATAGTATCTTTTTCCAATTGATCATGAAGGGGAAAACCGAGAGCGCTCAGGCGCTCGATCAACTCAATCATGTACAATACATGATCAGTCACCGATGCCCCATCCTTCATCCGTGTGCTGAAAATAGCATAACTAGTCTTGTGCCTTTCAACGTCGTCGGAAGTGCCAAAAGATTCGTTCAACACTTGAACAATTTCTTCAGGCTGGGCATTCTCGAACCGACGACTGAACTCGTCACTTATTGCAGCAAGCATAATGCATCGGACAGTGATACGGTCATTGAGCCACTTCTGATAAGTTTCTCTGATCGTACCCCGTGCATTACCAGCAGGCTGCTCAGGTGCTGGATCCGTTATCACATAAAGGATCCGTCATGCTCTAGCACAATCTTAAGTTTCCTAAGCCAGTTATTGAAATTGGGTCCAGTCAACTTGTCATTATCCAACAATGAACGAAGTGATAGTGGCCATTTCTGCATAAAAAGAAAATTGGCTATCAGTATATGAATTGACAATACCCTAAAGATTTAGACTTTAGTCTAAAGGTCCTCCCACTATTTTATACAAATTTGTAGCCTCTACCTCAAATTCGAAGAATTATACTTAAATCTTTAGTGAGCACTAGAACCCAATTGATTGCATATGGGCCCGAGTGTGGCTCGGCCAACCCATATGCATCTATTGGTAGGTTCTGAATCAATTGTTTCACCAAACAATTTCTAGTGATAATTTTGCCCTAGTCTCTTTGGCAGGCATGTGGCGCCTCCACCGAAAATTCTGGTTAGGTCCAACCATTAAATGATAGGGTTCCGTGTAATCAACTAATAGATGACCAAGCCCGAGTGTGGCTCGGCCCACCTGACCACCTATTGAAGGTACACTCGACTCATCATATATCAAATGACAATTTCAATGCCCGATAAGCATTAGGCGTGTGGCGCCTTTAATGATTATCGAAACATTGGACTCATTATCATCTAACTTCATGGGAGGCTATGACCTAGTTATCCCCATAACTATTTCATTTTAAGAATTTAATAATTTTAGAAGATTAAATTAGGATAGATAAAAAGATCCAGTTAACCTAAATTCTTCCACTGACTTCACCAAGTCAGATTATAAAGAATTAGATTCAAACCGATTTAAGGAGGCACCTAAATCAGTCAAACTGATTTTCCTTACAGGCATGGGTTAACTCGAATCATTAAATGATCCAATCAAAAATGATTGACCAAATCGGCCAAGTAAGTGAGATCGGTGGAAGGGATATGCCATTAACTCGACAAAGACGCGTCAGTGCGAGTAGCTCCCAATTAAAAACCACCGATCGAGTCTGCCAAACTTACTTTAGACACCGATTGGTTAATCAATTTTGATTTTGACCATCCTAATGACTCGGGCTCAACCACGGAGCCTAAATCAAGTTCCATCTTGGTCTAATCAAAGACATGAAATTGATCAATCTACAACTATTGTATTTGATCTAGAGTTTTCTTGACCTAATATAGTTACTACTTAATTAGATTTGATCAATTAACTCTAATTGGACCATGTTTGATTCTAACCCTAGGTCTAACCCAATCTTAAGAACTTGATTTGAGCTAACCCAAATGCCCCATGAATTATGCAATGTCATTGAATTGAGTTCACAATTCTAGATCTAGGTTTTCATCATCACTTAATTCTTAACTAAGTGTAAGTTTATGAAAATTCAAATCATTGCATTATTCTTAATTACATACTAACTACAAAGTTTCAGTTCTTAAAACTTATTTTTCAGATCTGAGATTTGTAATTAATCATGTTAAAATTCAGATTTAATTCATGTTTAAATCTTAGATGATTTATGTCCATATATCACATATACAAACTCATATGAATTAACTTAAACAACATACATCATATGCATTTGTTTTCAGATTTGATTTGTCATACAAAATCAGAAAATAAATGAATTATAAATTTTATTTAGATCTAATCTAAACAAGTTTATGATTTCAGATTTATTCATGTTCTTTATATCACATATACATCAACATGAATTTACCTAGATCTCATGCATCACATGCATTCTATTTTTCAGATCTAATTAATCATGTAAAAACAGCAACTAAATCAATCATAAATCTCTTTTAAATCTGATCTAAACATATCCAAAATTTTAGATTTAATTACAAAGATTAAAACTACTTTTAATCTTCTTTTTGTGGTTCATCTTCAAGGATTGAATCACAGTGGCACCCCTATACGCCATAAGAGATCCCATTAAATGGCAAAAGAGGGTTATGAACCCTTCTTTCTCCAATGACCGGACGGCCTGGTGATCATTCCAATCAGATTACTTGACTACTAGGATTAGAAAACTTGTTTTAGGCATAAATGTTTAAACTACTTTGAACCTGGTTCTGATACCACTGTTGAAAATCCTGGTGGTCGCATGCATATAATTTTAAAAATTTTACAGCGGAAGCATGAATTAAACTATTTAATTTCTATGCATGCTAGAGATCATATCTCTACAACAAAAATAGATCCAAAATTTTAAACATTTATCCTAAACAAGTAGGCATGATTCTATGTCTAACATGTAGTCATGTAGAATTTCAGCAACCTAGTTGATTTCTAATTTTAATTTTTAATGAGATCAGATCTCATACCTTTTTGCTTTGAGAACTTTGATGATGCCTTGATCACCTCGTATAGCCGCACATGTGTCCGGCCTCTACAGATAGTCCACGCGAAGCTCTAGGAAGATCCACAGCTGTAGGAGTGCTAGCTCGTGCAGAGGTGCTGCAGTTTGAACTTTTCTCCCTTGAAGCACTCAACTTTTGATTCTTCTTCGAGAGAATGAAGGATGGAGATGAAGGAGAAGAAGGAGGAGAGAAGGTGGCTGGCTCTCAGAATTTTTTCAGAATTTATAACCTTTTCTAAAGACCATCCCATACAAACCCTAAGTGTGGGGGTACTTTTATAGCCAAAAGACCCCCCACGCCTCACACCTCTTTTGGCCAACGAATTTGGCTGATAAAATTCTCAACAAATTCTGGTGAATTGGCAGCTAAGAGATGAACAAATTCTCTTTTTAATCTTGTGCCAAGAATCCCTAAAAATTAGGGGGTTATTGCACCCCAAACTTCAGCTGCACGCCACCCTGCTTGATGCGTCATGCAGTCCCTACAAATTAGAGATTTGATTCCTATCTTTTTAGGAAGATTTGAGGCGCCATATTTTTCTAAAAAATAGCCCCACACCTCATCTTTCCACATGCCAAAAATTGGCCAAAAATAAAGAGGATAGGCACCATTGCTTTTAGGGATAAGGATGAGGTATCTTTCTTCTCCAAGAAAGAAAGCTAGGGTCCTAAATTTTAGAAATTCTTCTCCATGATAAATTCTGATTATTTGGACTCTTAATCCTCATCAAATAAGGACTCTTAATTGACTTGAGTCAATCCCAATCCAATTGGGTCAAGTTCGATCAATTAGGTTATGCCCAATCGGCTCGGGTCGAACCCGATCGAATTAGGTCAAACCCTAATTTAGCCCAAATTGAATCTAATTCAATTTGGCTTAATTAAAGTCCAATAATTCAATCAAATTGAATTTATTAGTAATCCAATTACTAATTAATCCTTCAATAATTCAATAATTATTTTAATGCAACTTTTGCTTAGGATAACTTGTCAATCGAATTGACCAAATTATCCCTGAATGATTCTTAATCATCAATCAGCCATTTTATCAACCTAGAAACTTCTATGCGTGTGACCCCATAGATTCAAACCTAAGCCGGTAGTACAAGAACAACTTCTTGTACTAATCGAAATGACAATCTAGCAATAGTACCCGACGTCCGGATAGGCCGAATGATTGCAAAGCAACATTCAAGAACCCTTGGACTATGGTTACGGTATAATTTATCCTTATGACTCCTAAATGCCAGGATGACTTCAGAGTTCTGTCAACTCTGTAATAAGTGCATCCATGATGTGATTCAACTTTCGAAATTCTGTGACTCCTCACAAGGATTATCCTGGCCAAGGTTTTGCTAAATCGAACACAAGGCATTATCTCCTGTTTTCAGAAGGGGTCAATTCCATCTTGACTCACAACTGACTACGCAAGTACTTGACTGTACCCAGTGACCTTCCGTCACTGAATTAGAAATTCAGGTAATCCGGTACCAAAGTACAGTGAGTTACTTGCTAGTCACAGGTTGCGGTCTCAGATCAGAGGGCTAAACTTATACCCATATCCACTCAGAATATTTCTTGATAGTAGAGCGTTCCAGAATTGGTCACGTTCAGTGAAATGTACTCCTACACTTCACCTGTGTGACATATCAGTGTCTCCACACTCCTTGGTTAAGAGGACAACCAACGTATATGTCACACAACGATCTTATCTCGATAATGCTGTCGTCCTAGTAACAGCATATCATTTAATCGCGAACAGTTTTAAGGACTTGAAGATAAATCCTCCTTTATCATAAAACAAGTCCTAAGGACTTCATCATATAAAAGTTCATTTGAAGATGTACAATGAAATGATGAATAATGCCAAATAACACTTTATTAATTTGTCAATTCATTTACAAAATTCAATCATCAACATGCTGACGATTGACATTTAGGATACAATTCCCAACATCTGGCACAAAGGCTGCTAACTGGCACGCCCTCGAGCCGACTCCCAATCTGGGCGAGTCGACTCCTGATAGATTGACAGAAAGCAGGATTTCTGAGTGCAGAACGCGAGTCGACTCCGACTGAGACCGAGCCGACTCTTAGAGCAAAGACAGAGAAGTATTTTCTAAGATACAGTGCCCAAGTCGACTCCAATTGTGGGCGAGTTGACTCCTATGAAAAGACAGAAGACCCGTTTTCAAGTCAACTGATATCGAGTCGTCTCCAACTGATACCGAGTCGACTCTTGCGAAAAGACAGAAGACTTGTTTTTAAGCCAACTGATACCGAGTCGACTCCAGCTATGGACGAGTCAACTGCGACAAGAATGACAGAAGAATATTTTCTACGGCAGTGACATCGAGTCGACTCCTGTTGAGGCCGAGTCGACTCCAAGGACCAAGTCAGAGATCAAGTCTTTAAAGCTTCTGATACCGAGTCGACTCCAACTGTGGACGAGCCGACTCTAACAAGAAAGACAGAAAGTCAGTTTCTGATACACTGAGACCGAGTCGACTCCAGCTGTGATCGAGTTGACTCCAATGAGGAAAGATAAAAAATCAATTTCTGATACACTGAGATCGAGTCGACCCCTGAAGGTTGCGAGCCGTCTCCTACTTTTGGCGAGTCGACTCCTAAATGTCGCGAGCCGTCTCCTAGAAGAGCGCTTGTACAGTACTTCTAAAGATGCTGTGAGCGAGTCGACTCTCGAAGAACATAAGTCGTCTCCAGTTTCAGCCGAGCCATCTCCAAGTTACGTGAGTCGACTCCGATCTCAACGGATACATTGTCAGGCTGCACAGTCATGTCAGAACGGCTTTTTTCCCTCTTCCAACGGCTATTTTATGAAATTTGAAGCTTTGAAAAGTGGTTATAAATAAAGTAGAGACAAGAATACAAGATCCAACTAAGAGGATTAAAGGTTAACAACCACCAAAGTGTTGGG
Source organism: Phoenix dactylifera (assembly GCF_009389715.1). Lineage (NCBI taxonomy): Eukaryota > Viridiplantae > Streptophyta > Magnoliopsida > Arecales > Arecaceae > Phoenix > Phoenix dactylifera. The sequence goes on from NC_052405.1 coordinate 19,730,798, forward strand.
AACCCGCCCATGCCGCAGAAAATTAAAAAAAATTCAGATGGCAGCGGAAGAGGCATGCGCGGGATCAACCGTTCATCGCATGAACGTTGTTTAAAAACCGTTCGTAGATAGATAAGGATTAAAAACTTTTAAATAACATTAGAAGATCAGATCTTCACCTTGTGCGGGTAGATGATCACCACAAACTGATGATCGTGGTTTTGGATGAAGGTTCGCTTGAAGCCGTTCAAGTGCCCGGCCTCTACAGGTATCCACACGAAGCAGAAAACCGATCCAAGCTTTCTATCTCCCCAGGGTGCTAGCTCCCTTGCAGAGATAACTTTGATGGCTGATCTCCTCTCTTTCTTTCAACTCTTGAATGTGCTTGAGAGGAGGAAGAAAAAGGATGAAGAATAGTAAAGGAACAAAACTCCTGCAGCCTTCTTTCTTTTCCTTGCGTTGGAAGGAGGAAGGGAGGATGAAGAGGCCACCTTTCTTTTTCTTCCTTTGCTTGCGGCTGAATCAAGGAAAGGGGAGGAGAGGGGGCCACGAATTGGAGAGGGAGAGGGCTTCAATGATGCCCTAGGTCAGCCCCCACGCCTCCTCTTAAATAGCATGTGGAGCTCCTTGATAAACTTCTAAGAGGGGCGCCGGCCCCTCTTCTTTGCCGCACCAAGCAAGGAAAAGGAGGAGGGGCGTGTGTCCCTCCTTCATGGTTAACCTAATCCTCCTTTAAGGAGGATTAGGAAGGTCACTCATGGTTAGGTCCTAATCTAATTAGGCTTGGACCAAGGGTGAACCAATTTGGGTTTAATCTAGGTAAGTCCTAATCCAATTAGAACTTAATGAACCATGACTCAATTGAACCCTTCAATCCTAATCCAATTAGGAGTCTTGTTGATTCATTAGATTAATAATTAATTAGAACTTAAAAAATCCTAATCCAATTAGGACTTATTTAATTTTGGTCCTAATCCGATTAGGACTCTAATTTGAATCCGAAGTCCTAATCCGATTAGGACTCTAGGAATCCTACTCCAAGTAGGAATCCAAATTTAATTCAAAACTCCTAATCCAATTAGGATTGTAGGAATCCTACTCCAAGTAGGAATCCTAGTCCTACTCCAAATAGGATTCCCAGTCCAAGTAGGAATCCCAGTCCAAGTAGGAATCCTAGTCCTAATCCAATTAGGACTCTAAAAATTCTACTCCAAGTAGGACTCTAGAAATCCTACTCCAAGTAGGACTCTTGTTTTAACTCTAATTAATTAATTCCCTTTGTTCCTTCTTCAACTTATTATCAATCGAATTGATTACTTGTGATTCCTAATCACGATTCAACCATCGGATCGGTCAATGCCTCTAGTGTGTGTGATCCCATAGGTTCTATTCTGACTGGTAGTGAGATATATTGCGATCTCTATCACAATATCATTGAAGACTCCTTTCAATGGGTTGGAACGATTTCAACTCTACTCATCAGGGTTTATCGATCATCGAGATAATCTCTGTGAGTCTCACCATCCACCAGTGACACCTAGCAGCATGTAGTGGCTACCCAGCAGAATAGAATGATGAACCTCTAGGTGCAGTTATCATGTGATACAGTCCTTCTATCGTGGATCCCTACAAGACGGAGGTCATGGATAACTCGTCAAACCCCATCGCCTGTCATATGTCAAGATTTATTCGACTTAAGTTCGAGAGCGGAGAACTCTTTCTCCACTGTGCAATCTGCCCCGGCCGAGGTCTTACGAACTCAGTCTTATAAATCACATAGGATCTCTCCTTATCTATCAAGGTCGATAGGTTCCTTGTAGATGCATATCCTACTCCTACAGTGAACCTACTGCAGCCAATCTACACTGCATGGACCCATATGGCTAGAGACCATGTATTTGTGCAGTCAAACTACAATAACCTCACTGTGAGTAGCCGAAGCATCGCAGGTCAAAGGACCAGTCACACTACTGCAACATCAAGCAAGTCACTGACGAGTGGATGACATCCAAGTGACTTCTTGTCTTGGTCACGCTCAGTACCCTTGTTCTCTAACAAGCACCTGCACTATTACTTCAGTGTCTCCACACCGTGGACTCGAGTCTCGTCCATCGATAGAAAAAGTAATGTGTGCACTGATCTCATTGGATCGATCACCGTCCTCGTGATGATCCATCGATTAGGAGCGTTTAGAAATTAATCACTAATGATACATGGCTCAAATTCTCAACTCTTGAGAATATGCATCATCATCTTATTAATTTCTTGGACGATTCATAGACACAATAACAATATGAATGAAAAAGATGTCTATTATTTATTCAATAATAAATAGTCAAGTACAAAATTATGTCCCTAGAATTAACAATGTGTCAGCCAGATTGGCTTCTAGGGCATACATCTAACAATCTCCCTCTTGCACTAAAGCCAATTGGTCATATATCTTAGGCCCATCTTCTCAAGGTGGGCTTCAGTCTTTTGCTGACTCAGCTGCTTAGTGAATGGGTCTGCCACATACGTTGTCCGCGGAGTCTACTCTCTGCACCTCGACATACTTCTTCTCAACATAGTCGCGTATGAGGTGGAAGCGCCGCTTTATATGCTTGGACTTCTGATGAGACCTTGGCTCCTTAGCAAGAGCTATGGTGCCATTATTATCGCAATAGAGTGTTATGGCATCTGATGTCATCACGTCCAACTCTGCAATAAATTTCTTGAACCAGAAGCCTTCTTTAGTAGCTTCAGAGGCGGCGATGTATTCAGCTTCCATAGCAGAATCAGCAATGATCGGTTGTTTAGAACTTTTCCAATTCACCGTACCACCATTGCACAAGAACACATATCCAGATGTTGACTTCCTATCATCGACATCAGTCATGAAGTCTGAATCTGTGTACCCTTCTACCTTTAACTCTGATGATCCTCCAAAGATCAAGAATAAATTTTTAGTTTTTCTCAAGTACTTAAGAATATTCTTCACAGCTGTCCAGTGTTCTTCACCTGGATTCGACTGATATCTGCTTGTGACACTCATAGCAAGGGCTATATCAGGTCGTGTACATAGCATGGCATACATGAGGCTCCCTATTGCTGATGCATAAGGGATCTTGCTCATGCATTGAATCTCTTCAGATGTGTTGGGGCACATCTTCTTGGAGAGATGAATTCCATGCGTTAGGGGTAAGAGACCCCTTTTAGAGTTTTCCATGCTGAACCTTTTCAGCACTTCCTCTATGTACATCTTCTGTGATAGGCCAAGTATCCTTTTAGATCTATCTCTATAGACCTTTATTCCCAAAATATAGGATGCTTCCCCAAGGTCTTTCATGGAGAACTCTTTTGACAACCAGACCTTGACCGAGGTTAGCATGGGAATATCATTCCCTATCAGGAGGATGTCATCCACGTACAGTATGAGAAATACGACATCACTCTCACTAACCTTTTTGTAAACACATGGTTCCTCTTCGTTTTTGATGAAATCAAACGTTTTGATTGCATCATCGAAACGAGTGTTCCAACTCCGAGATGCTTGCTTTAGTCCATAGATGGACCTTTGCAGCTTGCAGACCTTGTGATCTCCATCACTGGAAGTGAAACCCAAAGGCTGTTCCATATAGATATCTTCATCAAGATATCCATTCAGGAAAGCAGTTTTCACATCCATCTGCCAGATTTTATAATCATAAAATGCTGCAATGGCAAGCAATGTTCGGATGGATTTTAGCATGGCTACCGGTGAAAAGGTCTCCTGATAGTCAATGCCTTCGCGTTGACTATACCCTTTCGCCACTAGCCTTGCTTTATAGGTCTCTACCTTTCCATCCGAACCTATCTTCCTTTTGTAGATCCATTTGCATCCAATAGGTACAATACCTTTTGGTGGATCTACTAGGGTCCAGACTTGGTTGGAATGCATGGAGTCTAACTCTGACTTCATGGCTTCCAGCCATTTCTCGGAATCGATATCAGATATTGCCTCGTCGTAGGTTTTGGGATCCTGTGTGTGATCCCTATCTCCCACTAGGAACATTTTCTCGGTATCCTCTTCTAGTATACCTAAGTATCTATCGGAAGGATGGGAGACCCTACTAGATCTGCGAGGTGGTTGAGGGACATCGTGTACTGGCTCTGTATTAATGGGTTCGATAGGATCCATGACTCGTTGCTTTTTAGAGACTTTCTCTTCAAGCTCAATTTTCCTCCCACTGCCTCTATCAAGGATAAACTGATTTTCCAAAAAGATGGCATGACGGCTCACAAACACATTGTGATCCTCTGAGACGTAAAAATTGTATCCTAATGACTCTTTAGGATATCCTATAAAACGAGCACTTATGGTCCTAGCCTCTAGTTTGTCCGCCTGTAGTTTTTTGACGTGGGCCGGACATCTCCAAATCTTGAGATGACCAAGACTTGGTTTCTTACCATGCCATATCTCATATGGTGTGGTAGGAATGGATTTAGAGGGAACTCTATTAAGTAGATATACTGCGGTAAGTAAGGCGTCTCCACAAAGAAACATCGGTAGATCAGTGAAGCTCATCATGGATCGGACCATATCCAATAGAGTCTGATTCTCCTCTCTGACACGCCGTTGAGTTGAGGTGTACCCGGAGGAGTCCATTGTGAGACTATGCCATTGTCTTTGAGATAGTTCCGGAATTCTTCACTAAGGTATTCTCCTCCTCGATCTGATCGAAGAGCCTTAAGAGGTTTTCCAGTTTGTTTTTCTACTTCATTCTTGAACTCCTTGAACTTTTCAAAAGATTCAGACTTGTGTCTCATAAGATACACATACCCATACCATGAATAATCATCGGTAAAGGTAATGAAGTACGAATAACGTCCACTGGCTAGCACATCGAATGGGCCACATACATCTGTATGTACTAGGGTAAGTATTTCAGTGGTCCTCTCCCCATGTCCTACAAAGGGCAATCTGGCCATTTTTTCTTGAAGACAGGACTCGCAAACTGGATATGACTCGGAAGTCAATGAGCCGAGAAGCCCATCTTTATCCATTTTGTTCATTCTGTCCTCTCCAATATGGCCAAGCCTGAGGTGCCACAAATATTTTTGGTTTATCTCATCCCTGGATCTCTTGGATCCTTTGGCACTCACTTCTTGCTCAGACACATTTACAGATACATCCATATGCAAATGATAGAGACTGTCAATCATAAAACCACGTGCGACTATTTTATTTCTGAAATAAATAGAATAGCAGTCTTTGTCAAATGTAAAAATATGACCTTCCTGTGCTAGACATGAAACAGAAATCAAATTTCTGCTAGCAGCAGGTACATAATAGCAGTCTCTAAGTAATAAACTAAAACTAGACGGTAGTCGCAGATGGTAGGTGCCCACAGCCACAATAGCAACTTTTGCCCCGTTGCCAACCCGAAGGGTTACCGCACCTTCCGCCAGTCTTCTACTTTCCTTTAGACCCTACATGGTAGTGCACAAATGAGCACTAGAACCAGAATCTATAACCCAACTAGAAGTAGAAGAAACCGTTAGATTAGTTTCAATTATGAGCAAGTCTATACCTTCTGAAGGTGTGTCACCTTTTTTGTTCTTCAGGCTCTCGAGGTATGAAGGACAGTTCCTCTTCCAGTGGCCATCGACATTGCAGTGGAAACATTTTTCTTTGTCATTAGCCTTTTTTTTTTGAACTTCCTTCTTTGGCTTCTTGTCTTTCTTCTGCTTCTTAGCAGGCTTCTTTTTCTTCCAAGTAGACTTTCTCTTGGAACCAGAAGTCAACTCAGCAGCAAGGACATTGCCCCTTGAAACTTTCAAGGCTTCCTCAGCAGTTACCAACATATTTATCAGTTCAGACTTAGTGCATTCAATCTTATTCATGTGGTAGTTTACTATAAACTGACCAAACGAATCAGGAAGGGATTGAAGGATCAGATCTACTTGCAATTCCTTGTGCATGTTCATACCGAGTTTCTCAAGCTTCTCTAGGTCCTTGATCATAGTCAGACCGTGATCATGGATGGACTGCCCCTCGCGCATCTTTGCTTTGAAGAGCCTCTTGGATACTTCAAAACGAGCTGTGCGACTCTGCTCACCATACAACTCTTGCAGGTGTGCCAGTATGTCCCTAACAGTCTTCATATTCTCATGCTGGCATTGGAGTTCATTGGACATGGATGCCATCATATAGCACTTGACTCTAATGTCATCATCCATCCACTTTTGTGCGGGTAGATGATCACCATAAACTGATGATCGTGGTTTTGGATGAAGGTTCGCTTGAAGCCGTTCAAGTGTCCGGCCTCTACGGGTATCCACACGAAGCAGAAAACCGATCCAAGCTTTCTATCTCCCCGGGGTGCTAGCTCCCTTGCAGAGATAACTTTGATGGCTGATCTCCTCTCTTTCTTTCAACTCTTGAATGTGCTTGAGAGGAGGAAGAAGAAGGATGAAGAATAGTAAAGGAACAAAACCCCTGCAGCCTTCTTTCTTTTCCTTGCGTTGGAAGGAGGAAGGGAGGATGAAGAGGCCACCTTTCTTTTTCTTCCTTTGCTTGCGGCTGAACCAAGGAAAGGGGAGGAGAGGGGGCCACGACTTGGAGAGGGAGAGGGCTTCAATGATGCCCTAGGTCAGCCCCCACGCCTCCTCTTAAATAGCATGTGGAGCTCCTACTTTGTAGGAGCTCCTTGATAAACTTCCAAGAGGGGCGCCGGCCCCTCTTCTTTGCCGCACCAAGCAAGGAAAAGGAGGAGGGGCGTGTGTCCCTCCTTCATGGTTAACCTAATCCTCCTTTAAGGAGGATTAGGAAGGTCACTCATGGTTAGGTCCTAATCTAATTAGGCTTGGACCAAGGGTGAACCAATTTGGGTTTAATCTAGGTAAGTCCTAATCCAATTAGAACTTAATGAACCATGACTCAATTGAACCCTTCAATCCTAATCCAATTAGGAGTCTTGTTGATTCATTAGAATAATAATTAATTAGAACTTAAGAAATCCTAATCCAATTAGGACTTATTTAATTTTGGTCCTAATCCAATTAGGACTCTAATTTGAATCCGAAGTCCTAATCCGATTAGGACTCTAGGAATCCTACTCCAAGTAGGAATCCAAATTTAATTCAAAACTCCTAATCCAATTAGGATTGTAGGAATCCTACTCCAAGTAGGAATCCTAGTCCTACTCCAAATAGGATTCTCAGTCCAAGTAGGAATTCCAGTCCAAGTAGGAATCCTAGTCCTAATCCAATTAGGACTCTAGGAATCCTACTCCAAGTAGGACTCTTGTTTTAAGTCCAATTAATTAATTCCCTTTGTTCCTTCTTCAACTTATTATCAATCGAATTGATTACTTGTGATTCCTAATCACGATTCAACCATCGGATCGGTCAATGCCTCTAGTGTGTGTGATCCCATAGGTTCTATTCTGACTGGTAGTGAGATATATTGCGATCTCTATCACAATATCATTGAAGACTCCTTTCAATGGGTTGGAACGATTCCAACTCTACTCATCAGGGTTTATCGATCATCGAGATAATCTCTGTGAGTCTCACCATCCACCAGTGACACCTAGCAGCATGTAGTGGCTACCCAGCAGAATAGAATGATGAATCTCTAGGTGCAGTTATCATGTGATACAGTCCTTCTATCGTGGATCCCTACAAGACGGAGGTCATGGATAACTCGTCAAACCCCATCGTCTGTCATATGTCAAGATTTATTCGACTTAAGTTCGAGAGCGGAGAACTCTTTCTCCACTGTGCAATCTGCCCCGGCCGAGGTCTTACGAACTCAGTCTTATAAATCACATAGGATCTCTTCTTATCTATCAAGGTCGATAGGTTCCTTGTAGATGCATACCCTACTCCTACAGTGAACCTACTGCAGCCAATCTACACTGCATGGACCCATATGGCTAGAGACCATGTATTTGTGCAGTCAAACTACAATAACCTCACTGTGAGTAGCCGAAGCATCGCAGGTCAAAGGACCAGTCACACTACTGCAACATCAAGCAAGTCACTGACGAGTGGATAGACATCCAAGTGACTTCTTGTCTTGGTCACGCTCAATACCCTTGTTCTCTAACAAGCACCTGCACTATTACTTCAGTGTCTCCACACCGTGGACTCGAGTCTCGTCCATCGATAGGGAAAGTAATGTGTGCACTGATCTCATTGGATCGATCACCGTCCTCGTGATGATCCATCGATTAGGAGCATTTAGAAATTAATCACTAATGATACATGGCTCAAATTCTCAACTCTTGAGAATATGCATCATCATCTTATTAATTTCTTGGACGATTCATAGACACAATAACAATATGAATGAAAAGATGTCTATTATTTATTCAATAATAAATAGTCAAGTACAAAATTATGTCCCTAGAATTAACAATGTGTCAGCCAGATTGGCTTCTAGGGCATACATCTAACACAAAGAAGAGTTAGAGCCTTTCCAAAGAGAAAAGAGGAATAGATGCGCCTACATCAATTTCAGAAGTATTCCTCACATTCAAAGCTCGATTTATTGATCCTCAACCATAGGTATATTTAAGAGAAGATCCAGAAAAGGAGAAGCAACATCTTCCATCAGCAAAAATCTATTTGAAAGCTTCTTCCCTTTTGCTTATATTGTTTAATCTATTTTTTTAGAAGCTGCAAAATACTTATACTCTGATTTAGTTACTTGGTTCAATCAGGAAATTGAATCAAAGGAACTGAGGTTCGTTGGTGAGCTAGTTAAAACCAACATTGTAAGGTTGTAGTTGATGAGCCGAAAAAACCCAACTGGGTTGGATTGTGGGCCCAAAAAAATAATCGGTTTAGTTCTAGTCGGTGAGCTTGTGAAAACCGACCGAGTTCGTTGTGATCTCGTGAAAATAACAAGTTAGGTTATGAACTTGTAAAACAACCGAGTATAATTCTAGAAATTATAGTGAACTCCCAAGTGAGGCTTGGGGAGTGAATGTAAGAGCAACGTTGGCTTCGAACTACTATAAAATTCCGTGTGTTTGTGTTGTGGTTCTTTGAGCATCTCTTCTTTATTGCTTTCTTTATAGGTTGATTAATCTCTTTAGTTTAAAATCAAGAAAGCTTTTACAATTCACATTAGATTAATCCAAAAAGTATCAAAGTTTTATTTAGAACCCAATTCACCCTCCCTCTTGTGTTGTCTACCAGGCAACAATACAATCCCTCAATCATGGATCCTACAGGATGGAGGTTCTGGATAACTCGTCAAACCCCATCGTCCGTCATATGTCAAATTTATTTGACTTCCAGTTTGAGATATGGAACACTCTTTTTTCAAAATACCTGTTCAGAAATTTATCGAACTCAATCTCATAAATCATATAGGATCACTCCTGATCTATCAAGGTCGATAGATCCCATTTAGATGCAACCCTATTCCAAAATGAACTTACTGTAGCCAATCCGCACCACAAGGACCCAAATGGCTAGGGCCCAAGTTCGTATGCTCGTTAAACTACAGTAACCTCGCAGTGAATAGCTGAGGCATCGCAGGTCAAAGGATCAGTTATACAACTGCAACATAAGTAATCACTGACGAGTGGATAGACATCTATATGACTACTTTCTTTGGTCACGCTCAGTACTTTGTTCTCTAACAAGTACTTACACAATTACTCCAGTGTCTCTACACTGTGGAATCGAGACTCATCCATCTCACTAAGTGATCTATGCACTAATCTCAGTGGATCGATCACCATCCCTCGTGATGGATCCATCGATCAGGAGCATTTAGAAATTAATCCCTAATGACATATGTCTCAAATTTTCAACTCCTTGAGAATATGTGTTACCATCTTATTAATTTTTTGGACGATTCATGGACACATATAAACATGAATGAATAATAAATTGCCCAATTTTATTAATCAATAAGAGTCAGATTACAAATTTATGCCCCAGATTATAAATATGTGTCAGCCACATTGGCTTCTAGGGCATACTTCTAACAAATACCAAACCCATAATCCTTAATATTCAAAAAATCATTAACTAAAAATTCATAATCAACTGAAGAACTAAAGTTTTGGTAATTAGATTGCCAAGCTTGCTAGCATGAACTCCAAGCCTGGACCATCCTTCGTTCCTCTCGATCCTATTCGTCTGAAGAAAAAAATAAAAATAGATGTATATGAGTGACACAACTCAATAAGTAAACTTTTCACTACCTTACCAGATCAAGCATAAGTTTTTTTTATGTCCATACATCATTTAGAAAAAATAACAGGTATTCCAAAATAAATATTTCATAATACAATATATTAAGAACATATCATAGCGCAAATTATTTATAAACAAATCATCCATCTTTCCTAAATATAGTATCAACTTTATTATTGTAAATAAATTTGTAAATCGTTCTTCATATCATTTAATCATATTATGGATCAAAACATTGCTCACATATATTCATACCATCATTACTCTAACCCATGACAGGGCCATCATCGTAATCGACAAGATATCATAGTTAACCATTTATTCTAGTTGGTTGACCTAATCAAGTTTTTGTTGAAAGCATTGCTTCCCATAGCTTAGTTAAAATAAAGAGAATATATTTTTGTTGTACTAGATATGCATAGATCAATATACGGTGAATCGACCATAGTAATAGGTCATCGTTTACCACCAATTATATTTAAATATATACAATAATTATCAATATCGGTTTGAAAAGTATAATATACTTATTTATCCAAAATATGCATAATGATAATCAACCACCTACTTTTAATTCTTAGCACATGTGCGCCTAATTTCTAACTTGGAAAAAGATTGATAGTACATAAAACTGATTTTACATGATTGGTTGGCATGAGTCGCATCATTATTTTTTATCAACTAGGAAATTCATTTCCTCAATCATTATTCTTTGGTTGATTGGCTATGTTTGATGGATTGGCCATTTCTAGCCTTTGTTGATCATTTTTGATCGGCTACCTCTTTTTGGTTGTGGTTGATTTTTGGTTGACTCACATTTTTCGGTCTTGCTTAATCAATCATTATTGGATGGTTGGCATTTCTGGGCCTTGATCGATCAACTATTATTAATCAATTAGTCTCTTTGAAATTGACTGTATATCCTAAATAAGTGTAACCTCCAAGTGTTTAGAATCAAAGGTTATGGTGGTCACCATATGACTAGCATATCTATTCCCCCAGGTTTGCAATTAGAGAACTTATTTTGACAGTGGGCATTTATCTGGTCATTCTTAAACATTTAGTCATTCTTGCGATTTATGTGAGACCAGTCATTAAGTGAATAGCCTTATTTTGATCTAAGAATAGTACCACGTGTTTTATAATAATGTAGCCAGAACTATTTCATATTCATCTACAAATACTTTAGTTCTGTTTGTGGCTTTAAACCAATCATGATCATTGTACAATGCTCTCTTTCTCTTACCCATGGCTCGCACGTAGACACCTAATCACCCTTTAAAGAGTGATTACATGCATCATTATGAAACTATCATTCAACACCGTAGTAATGGAACTAAAAAAGATTTGCATGCTTGTTTCCTTTCTTGTGGTTGACCATGATTTGGACTGATTAAAGAATTTCCTGGGTTCTTTTCACATCTCAATCAAGAGGACTTAAAAATTGTTGCGTGACAAGAATAAGAAAAATGATAGAATAAGCCAATCAAAGACAAAAATTAATCAAATAAAGCAAGTAATAGCATCAACTTCATTTGATCTGCAACTTCCATCCTTAAGAACATAAATGATTGTGAACAACATGATACAATGATTCAAATGCCAAGATGACCTCAAAAGTAGGTCGAACTTACACTCTAGAGAAGAAAGTTGGATTTAGGAGCCTTTGTAGTCTTCACAAAATATCCCCGTTGAAACCTCCTCTTCTTACGGAAAAGATAATTATTTCCAGCACCAACTACCTTGTTTTGAATAGTTTCTTGTATGCTTTCTTTGTAGTTGCCAGATTTTCTATATGGTTAACTCCCTCTTGTCCTGGTTAACTTTCCTGGAACAGTTAGTTTCAGAAGATAGCTATCTAAAGGTAAGCCTTATATGAGCGACAAGTAGCCACCCAAATACAGGCAAGTGCTATGTACAAATGAATCTCAATCAATGCATCATTATCAGCTATTTATTATTGTTGGCAACGTAGGTCATATTTGGATGTAAAAAAGGTTAAAACATTTGCAGAAGATTTCATTTGGATATCTACTACCTTGGAAGTCAACTATAATACATCTCATAGCTACCTACAGTTGAAGGTTCTATTTAGATTTCCACACACACTCGATACAATTTCATGGATAACCTATCTTTGCAGCATCCAAAAATTTTACAATGCGGGCTGCCCTTTGAGAGTAACATTTTTATTTATTTATTTGGCAAGTTTCTGTTTGTTAAGGTGTGTATAAACAATCTGACAGAATTGGGCTAAATTTTCTATAGAAATCAGACATTAGCGCACCCTCCACGTTTTTTTTTTTTTTTTTTAAAAAAGAGCTATTCTTATTTTGGCCTAAATCCCATCTTTGGGTCTATTGGACTGTAGGATCAAAAGAAAAAATAAATAAATAACAACAACAACAACAATATGGAGATCTCTTTTTTCTCCTACCACAAAATTTGGGCTGGTGAGGAATTGAGTTGATATAGACCTTAGTTAAATAGACCGCCTAGTCCATCATCCTATAGAAAATCCAGCCCAATTGTTTTGGAATTTCCAAACAAGCCCATCATCCTATAGTTCATGACATGACTCCAACCTTGGCCAAATGAATACCATATAACCCAGCCAACGACCCGTTTGGCTCGGTGGAGCGAGCAGGATTCAGTTCGCTAAATTGGCTTCAGCTAACCTTAAGCCGAAGCAACTTAAGTCGCTTTCTGCTCAATCCGGGTCATAACAGAAACTTTCAATACGACTTCGAGCCAGCCAAAGGGCTAAAGCTGGCTGGCTTTTGTTTCTTCAGATATCCAGTTACAAGCAACCAAACAGGCCTTAAAGAAATACATGTGAAATAGACATCTGCAGTCATGTTTCTTCTTCGTAGGTTCGGCTTGGAGTCGGGTCCAAACACATCCATCTAAATTTTGTTTATTCTCGATTTCTTATTTTACAACCACCAATAGCAGTGATTCTATGCAATAAACAAGATCACCAATAAAAATAACAGTTATAAGGATGAAGTCATCATCCGCAGATACCTGTGTTGCTAGGAAGTCACCAACCAGGCACCTTTGTGTGCATTAAGCTATTTGATGTACACAAGCTTTCAGGCTGCAACCTGCTAAACTGGTGCATATCATCCAATAATGTAAATATTTATTTATATATATAAGCTACAATAACCTTTCCTACGGTAACACTCCATATATGTCAAAGTTTGAGATAATAGTGGAAAAGATCTTCAACAAGATGACAACATTATGGTAATGATACTTCCTTGCCTTGCAGCTTGTTGCTGAAAGATTGCTTACAGCCACATCAAGAAGCGCATGGCACCATGACATGCATACCTCCTATTTCAAATATCAATTACTATATAATCAATATCAAACTGAGAAAGTGGCTTAAACTAAAACATATAAAGCTGAATTGCATGTGAAATATGTACAAATAACCTCAACAGGAATAAATTCCTTCTCCTGTTTTTAGATGCCTGCATGCTCTGTCCATTGGATAAACTGCCTCTCAAGTCCTGGTGTGAGGTCTGTAGCAGCCGAATGAGAAAGAGGTGCTCTGATCAGGAAAGAAGGGCTTCCCACTATTACAGAAAAAAGATTGAAGTGTGGGAAAAAAAGAAAAAAGATATTTCAGCACCTTAACATTTTCTGAATTTGTGTGATTAGGGAAGCCCTCGATAACAACTACCTGCCTCACCCTCCGCCCTCTAGTAGTTCATCCATGGACAGGGCATGCCTCAATCCAATCAACCCTGATATTGTGTAAAAATATTTACTCTTCTTTCTGTCATTTACGCCAAAGGTGAGTAACATCTCATTGTTGAAAGGGCGTTAAGTGAGAACAAACTGATGGTTCTGATATAATGTTTTCAATAATGTAAGAGGCAGACCTTACAGAAATCCTATTAGTGATGAAATTGTAAAGGCCGCCATTTGTCAACAGATAACATGGCACAATCTCGTGAAGTTTGCGACAGACTTTGAAGTATCAGATCCCTCATATTTGAAGCAGCAGTTTCTCCAGCTCGTTTGGCCAGTTCAAAGTACACAAGAGCCTTAATCATATTACCTGACTAATAACAGCAATAGATCCATTAGTTAATGCCCAGAAAAAGTTTAACTACGAGATAATCAATGCTTTTGATTACTTCATTACAGTATAGTGTAACGATTTTAAAACATCAAGAGAAAAAGGTGCTTCTAGCATTTCATAATATATATAAAAGCCTGAGCCAGAAGGAGCAATTTTGATGATGAGAAAGACTGATCATAGTAATTTACCAATAAAATATAGTTAGCAAGGAAAACAGATGGGACATTAAGAATCATAAATTTGAGCGTTTCCACTTATAGAAAACCGAAAATGAAGAATGTGTATATAGCGATAGAGGTCTTGTAGGACCTGACAGTTTAGTTTCAACACAAGGAAGACATCCGCATAAAATGCATAGTCAGACAAAACGCAAGTTCATGTTCAGAAATTTCTGGACAAAGACCAAAGCTAAAGCAGACTAAAACATGAAATAACAAAGGCAATAATGTGATTAGCCCATACAATGAAAAGCTCAAGGCCATGCTCAAACTGAGCCTTTTTGTGGCCACAGTCTGCAGCAAGTTTCAACCACATCCTGGCACGTGGAATATTCCGTGGCTTCCCTTCACCGAGAGAGTAGCACAAGGAAGTATTATACATGGCACGTATGTTTCCCCCTTCTGCTGCTTTCAAATACCACTTTGCCTGAATTGAAAGACCTCTTTCAGTAAATTATAGAAGACCAAGATGGAAAACTTTATTTTCTTTCATTTAAAGAAATACTTCACTGCACAATAAAATATCCAAGACAGGAGAGATACTCAGTCGGCAGATTGTATATGAAAATGTCAGATTTGAAGTTAGAAGAAGTTTTGCAATCAAAGGCTCACATCTAATGTTTCAATATCTGCTTGGAACATCTGTGACATTTTTCAAGGTGCACTCGTTAATCCCCATCCACCCCAAGAAAGGTGCATTACCACATTCCACCTATCAATGCAGCTTTCAGCAAGCTTTCCAAAATCCTTGCACTCAGCACTTCAAAGCTACTGCTATTTGTGATCTTTGAAGGTTCCACAACCTGTCTCTACACCCACTAATGGATGGATGCAGTGATAGGCAGGTGAGATGAATTTAAAGACATGAATCTTATGCAACATGAAAGTGTATGCGGAACTATAGAGCATGAGCCAGAGCCAAAAGATACTCAAGTTGGAGGATTCTAACTAGATTGTCATAGTTCATTAATAGCACAAGAGCATGACAAATAAGGCTACCAGCTAAAGGACTGTTTGTAGCATCAGCAGTAATGCAGATTCTGAGTACAGAATAGGCTGTTCACAAAAATGTTGTAGGAACACTCCTTCACCAGAAGATAGTGAAGAATGTAAAAGAAAGCAGAGATCTTTTACATGCACATCGAAGTGCTCAAGTCAAAGTCCAAATGGGAAGCTTTGTCAATTGACACGATGAGAAATAGCAGTGGCTCTTGGTATCATGTGTAACTTAATTTTTTAGTCCAAAATTGTATTGTTTTTGTACTTACAAAACTTAATTATAAACTACAACTTGAGGGCCTGTTTTACATGGTTTCAGGTATGTGTCAAGTATAAAAGCATGTTTGAGTGTAAGATCCTTTTACTCTATAAGAACTTCCTATCATGAATCCATATCCAACTATCATACCAATATCCAGGTCAACTTATAAGCGCAAGTACTTCAGAGCGAGTAGTAGAATCTGGAAAACAATGTAGATTTTCAGTTGAGACGGCACATTTCATAATTTAAATTAACAGGATTGAAGCTTCACTCTTTCTTTGACAACATTCTAGTTCAACTCTCTCCCTCAACCTCTCTATCTGTGAGATATAGAGGGTAGAGATGAAGAGAGAAGTTGAGAGAGAATAGAGGTCTAGGAAGCACGAATACTTCATATCACATGCCGTGCCTGTATTGTATCCGTATCGGGTACCGATACTTGTCGAATAATTCTTGGTTACACATTCCATACTTGTGTCGAGTATTCTTCTTTTTCAAAATCTAAAAAAACCCGTTTGGATACTTTACTTTAAATACTTTCTTGATACCTCCAACAAAAAAAAAAAGCAATTTTGTAGTACATTGATATTAATATTAAAATATAAAGTATGGATATGGAATAATGACCAATGATGAGCTTGTAAAAGTTATTGCTACCATTTAGAGCATGGACTATATCATTTTGATAGCCTACTACGCTCTACGAATGTTTTCTTTTGTATACATACAAATATATTTGTGTGTACGTAGGTATGCATGTATGCATATATAAAATAGACCGATACATATACATACGTATACATACATAAGTATATATGTGTGTTATACATACATATATAATATATATATGCATGTGCGTGTGCACGTGTGTATATAAATTTATTTATTTCTGGGCATGGGCATATCTTTGCCATATGATACCTACTTTTCCAAGATTTATCATACCCATATCCCATATGCCTACCCGTGCTTCATGGATTAAGGTAAAACACTATGAAAAGTTAATCTTCAATCCTACTAATGATGACTCCCACAAATATGCAGATGACAAATAAATAGTCACGGAAAGCAAAAAATGCTTTCTTACAAATAATAGACACATAAAGCAAAAACTCATAACAGTAAGACATTAAACAGTAATTCTCCCCTTTTTGTCACACCATAATGGGCACAGCAGTGATTTTTACTAATCATATTGCTACGTCGAAGGCAGACGAGGTGTCAAGAAAAATTAAGTCTCTTTATTAATCAATTAAAAACCTTTTATAAATAATAGTTTAACAGCAGGAAAGTTGCAGACATGAGAATATTGCACTCAAGCATTGAAACTCAAAGTTAGTTCAATTTCAGCCATGCCAAATGAGTTTCAATTTTAGTAGCTTTTAATAGGATCAATGTTCTAACTTTTAACAGTGTTAACCTCGTTTCATAATTTCCAAAAAAAATAACTTCAAAAAAATTCAAAAAGTCTGCAACAAATAAACTTTTAAAAAATAAAGATAAAAGATATCATATACAACATTATCTTGGAGTGTGTTGTATTATGTGGAACTTTTAGATAACAGGTTAACAGCAGAAAAAGTGCAGATATTCTCATATGGCACCCAAGGTTTTGAAACTCAACTTAGTCTTCAGTTTGAGCCAATGAATTCCAAATTTGGTAGTTAAAATTTTTTAAAAGTTCTTAAATTATTTAGAGTTTCAAAAATATTATATTAAAAATATCAAAATTCTAATAATAAAGGGGAAAAAAGAAAAAAAATTAAGATAATGTATATGACATCATCATGGAGTATATGACTCCTAAATGTATATTTTTGGTGGTTAAGAGATAGATATATTTATTTAAAAATAAACAAAGTTAAAATCCTGAATATTGTTAAAACAACGAGTCAAAATTTCCTAGCATAATATCATTCTCTGGTTTAATGACAATTGGACCCATGATTTATGTGTTTATGAGATCTAATCTTAAGTCTTACACACCCGAACTCTATCTCTTGCTAATTAGCAACTCTGAAAGTTCAATATACTCTAGAAAACACTTATCTACTATTTATCAGTTAAAAATCTAAAATAATGTCTCAAATCTATAAGAAGTTACCTTTCTTTTGAGTTTATCAGAAACAACCACCAACAATATCCCCCAAAACTTGCAATATTCAATCATAATCTTAATAAAATCTCATATGTTAGTTCTCTTATCCATAAGTGGCTTACACTTCTCTTTATTCAATTAAAAGAAGAAGAAGTTTTATTTATTTAAAAATTAACAAAATTAAAATCCTCAAGATTTTTTAACCATTGAGTCAAAATTCTCTAGCATCATATCATTCTCTGGTTTAATGAGATCTAATCTCGTCTTACACACCTGAACACCATCTCTTGTTAATTAGCAACTCTGGAAGCTCAATATACCGAAGAAAACCCTTTTCTACTATTTATCAGTTAAAAGTCTAAGATAATGTCTCAAATCTATGAGAAGTTACCTTCTTTTCAGCTTATTACGAACAACCGCCAAGATGCTTCCCACAAAACTTGCAATATTGAATCTTAAGTGGCTAACACCTTCTCTTAATTCAATGAAACTAGTAACCTCAAAATGGTTCTACTGAACCAAAATAGTAAAACATATGAGAAGCATGTGATATAAAGATTTTAAAAGTTCTTAAGCTCAGCACCCATCTTTGGTTTCAAATAGATTTGACCAGATTCACTCAGAACCATTTTTCATCTGGCTGAAATTGAACCAAGAATGGCATGGTCAGTTTCAACCAAAATTAGTCGAAATAACTGAACCTCAAAAAGTTCCAGAGTAATACCTGCAGTAGCCACCTTACGTTAACCAAAAGATTTTGATTTTGCGTGAATCTTCAAATCCCGATTGCATCTCTAATTAAAGTTAAATTATTGTGAAATGAAACATTTACTAGATAAATGAAATACGAATCATAACATATTTAATTATCCATTACCATATTTCTTTCAAAGATTTTTTTTAATTTCTCAATTAATGTCTTATTTATCCATGACCAAGTGGATATTTATCTTTACTAAGTACTAAAGAGACTAAAATATAAGTAATATGAATTATGTAATCATGTTAGTTAATTTTTCAGAAGAAAAATCATGTACATCTAAAGACCTCGACTGAAGTTGCCATGAAGTTTGAGATATAAATTTAAGAATACATAAGTGGGACAGGGTGATCTATCGAACCAGCGGACAACTAACACTCAATACTGCACAAGTAACTACTAACAAAACTTCATCACTTTTCTCGAGCAAGAACACTGGAACTGTAAAAACAAATACCACAGATGGAAAATTTCACAAAGGCCTATGGCAAGCAATTTCATCTTTGGTGGATAACCCACATTTAATGCAGCACAAGTAGCTATTAACAAAACTTCATCTCACTCCTAAAGTAAGAATTTTGAAATAACAAACAATTATCACAGATGGAAAATTTGAAGGCCTACAGCAAGCAATTCATCTTTGACATGCGGATTATGTGTATGCAGCTGAAACTGCATAAACTGATCAGGTGTAAAGTACAAGGCATACAAAACATAACATCATATTTTAAGTTTATAGAACTAAGGGGGAGAACAATGGAGATGATCGTATATTGTTGTATCAGTGCAGGCACAAAATTGAGAGGTAAAAACACATGAGAAGGAAGATAGCATACAGCATCTTGCAGATTGCATTCAACTCCACGACCTCTATGCAGGCAGAGTGCCAAATTATACTGTGCACGTGCGTAGCCTGATTCAGCTGCTTGACGAAACCATGTCACAGCCTTCTCAGGCAAGTCAGCTGTAATCAGAAAGCATCATACCACTATTTTAAAAATAATGTCTTCTGAAACCTACTCTTATCAATAAATTTTCTCTATGTCAACATATATGAGAAGACAAATTGGCATGATTTAAATAAGTGTAGCTGGAAATTTATCACAATCTTTGCCAAGTCTCCTTGAATTTTGGGAATAAACACAAAATAATGCCTACAATAGGGGAACACATAACCACCGCATGGGTCAGCAAAGCTTTGAATTCTAAAACTCTTGATCAAGATGTAGGGTAACAAAGCATGAGTTCTGCTCAGTATAGATAAAGAAATTAAAGTGGAAGTATGGTAACTAAGAAGGGCACATTTGGAAAGCTGTATAAGAGAGCTTAGGGATAGCACAGATTAAGGAAGCTTCAATAAGGACATTATATTCTTAGGCTCAGTGCTGTTGTAGGAATGTCAGAGGGATTGAGGAGATTTATCGCTGTTATCCTACAAAACAAGATTTTATTCAAGCAATGACAATGGAATGTCACTATCTAGATTACAATATGATGCAAAAAAATGGTTTTAGAATTTTTTATATTTTGAAATTATTTTGTGTTTCATAGATCTAGAAGGCCTAGGATTGTTTGATTTTAATCAAAGTTAAGAATCCAGAATGGGATATATTTAGAAAGTGATTAGCTTTAGTTTTACTGGAGTACTAGGTTGATCAAGAGATCAGTTTTCAGTCAAATTTTGAATGTGAGAATCCAAAATTCACCCTAGAGAAGAAAATATTATTTTGGATTGCTTAAGTCTACATTAGTTTGTAAAGAGTGACATTTTTGTACGATTTTCAGGTTACTCTGAATGACTTGATTTTATTTTGAAGTTTTCGCTCTATTCTTCTCATGTCTCGGGCCTTCTTTACCCCTCTACTTGTCTCTCTTTATTCTTCTTCTAAGCCTTCCTCTCATATTAATCTCTCCACTTGAAATATTATGTTGTTCATGATGAAAAAAAATAAGGTGAGAAAATTTCAATTCACACAAAATTGCAACCAAAATTTTTGGCAACCAAGGTTCTAGAAATGCCTAAATGGCCTAGGCAATAGTTCTGTTAAATGCCTACGAAGAACATCTAGGCAGCCAAGCAGGCAGTTCAAGATAGACACCCAAACTTTAATAAAATTAATATGATAAGATTGTATAATTTAACTATCACAAAAATAATAACTCTAACCTCCAGCTTTGCCCCTTTCTCCAGTTTGCTGACCTAAACCCACTTCTCTCACAACTCAAACAAGTGTGAGAAAGCTACATGCCTCAAACAAATCAGGACAGATTATATCGATAGAGGCCTCAATGTTGCTCATGAAACCAAAAAAGTTGAATCCCAAACAAGTTGGAGAACCCTTATATTGATGATAATGATGATAATGACGACGACGATAATGATGAAAATGATGATGACGACAATGATGATAATGACGATGATGACAATGATGACAAACTTACCCCTAGAGATTGTAAACTATCCTAAATCAGCAAAGAGCATCCCAGATCAATAAGATAGCAGCTGAGGGAAACAACAACCAATGAGAACCTGTAGAAAATTGGAATCTGTATCCGAAGACAGCAAAGAAACTAGAAAAAGAGCATCCAAGTGGATCTTGATTCCCGTGAAAAAAGATACTTGCTGTGCTGCTGATATACACATCGTTATCATAAAATCATATAGTTTGCAAGCTGAATCTTGCAACCTAGATCAAGGCCCTAAAATGGCTATAGCATATGGATCTTACTCTTGGATCAAGAACAAAGAGAATCTTAAGAATTAGATTCCTAATACGGATCACACCACGGTTTACCATACTGGCCCAAACTGGGCAATGCGGGGCATACCATATCGAAAAACTCCATATCATACCGAACCGATGCAATGCTAATGTGGCACCGGTACGGAGTCCGGTATTGAGATGACGAACTTTAGATCACACTATTGCTGGGATTAGCATGTGCAACATGGTTATGATATTTACATTTGCAATTAACTTGACGATCCACTTCGAATTATTTGTTTGACTTGTGACTTCAGCGTTATTTGTTATTCAATAATAAGCCTCAAGTTGATAAAGTTAAAAAATCTTCTTATGGTTTCCAACTACAAAAGGAAAAGACCATAAACTTCTAGAGATTAGGCGGAAATAAATTCAAGACTCAAATCTTAATATTGTTTTTTCTTAAAAAATTCTGCCTCAAAGGGTAATTGGACCTATATGTTTGAAGTGGTAGTTCGCAGATCTCATCAATAACTAGGCATGACTTTTGTTTCACTATGCCTTATATATACAAAATCAAGATAGTGGAAAGTCAACCTTTCATATTAATATGTGATAGCTTTTTGTCCTTCATTCATTTAATTTCCAATCAATTTTTTCTTTTATGTTTACAGTTTTTTCAAAATTTAAAATTTTTGAAAGATATCTTGCAATCTCACTATGTGCAATTTGATCCACAAAAAGATGTGATCTAAACATATTTGCCATTCCATCTTGAACCTAATAAAAATGAAAATATACACATTTGTTGGCAACTCAATAATTAGTTTTGTTAGAAAAAGCATTGCACAAAGTTTTGTTATTTCAAAATGTTTACCTTACTTTATTCCAGGATAATGTTAGGAGTATGCACAAGTCTAGCAAGGATAAATTTATCACAGATTATGAATTACAAATTGCATAATTTGGATTACTTGTAGAGTTTCATATTGTACTTTGTCCATAAACTTGAAGCAAAAGAATTGTAGAGATTTATAATTATTATGAATAAAAAATTAAAGCTTGAATCTAAGTTATCTTCTTTAGCTAAGTGATTACCACAAATTCTTTCTTCGTTCTTTTAAATATACGTGATGTTAGTGCAAGAACTCAGAATTGCCTCCAAAACTTGTATTAAGGCTCCATTTGACAGAGCTTTTGATGAACCAAAAAGTACTTTCTGACCCTCCAAAACTACTTTTGGATGTAATAATAGTGTTTGGTAAAAAATCGAGAAGTTGTTTTAGCTTTACTAGAAAGCTAAAAACGTCTACCTGGAAGAATCTCCAAAATGAAACTTCTTTGAAAAAGTACTTTTAACACATGTCGAAAAGCTATCTTAGATTTATTAAAAAAAATTTAGACCAAAATACCCATGATAAAATCATATAATTATAGAAAATGTCCCTTTATATCATAATGCACAAAGAAAGAAAACTGCAGGAGCTCCAACAAACAAGGAACCCTAATCGGCCTTGGCTTTCTCCCTTGCCATGTGATCAAGGTATTATTTTTTTCTCCATTTATTTATCCATTGTTTTGAACAAGAAAAGCATTGGAAAGAAAGAAATCGTAAAATGTCACTTTTGCAAGTATGATTGTGTGCCTCTACAATTTTTTTCAAAAATTAGTTTCTAAAAATATTATATTAATAAAATATTAATATATAATCATAATAATTATAATATTTTATATCAAAATATTGTATTATACTATAAATATTATATTATATTATATTATATTATATCATCATATATTGATATGTTATGTTATATAATATCGAATTATGTTGTATTATTATGCTGTAGTATACAATATTACATTAACTACATTAGAATAATATAATATTACATTACAGTAATATTATACTATATTATATATTTATGTATTAATACATATTGTATTTTATTATGCTCTGTCGTATAATACTATGCAATATTTTTTATGGTCATTTTGTCATACCAAAAGTACTTTCTCAGTTTGTTTGCTAAATATATATTAAAGTTTTACAACACTTTAGAAATGTAATTACCAAACAAATAGCTTTTTATAAAAGCTCTACTTCTGAAATCTCTACTGCCAACAGCTTTTCCAAACAGGGCCTAAATCAAGTTTATTTCTATGGGTTTCACAACTATACTCCATAGAACACAAAATTAGTTTGTTCTCTCCATTATCTTATTGTCAACCAATTTTACTGCCTCCTTCTCCTTCCAACTTTGAGAGTTCAAGGAATACCTATGACATGTTTTCCAATTTTTCTTTTACTTTCCTTCAAACATATTGTAGAAAAGTTCATAGTTAGTGAAAGAACAAAGGCGGTTGGGTTGTTTGGACTTATACAAAACAAGGCAATACCAAAGAAGGAAATAGATAGAGGAATCACTTAATAAATAAATAAATAAATAAGTGGAGTCAAATGTAGAGATGGCAAAAATTGATCCAACCTAACCCTATTTAGATCGAGTATGCGTCAAGGATTTTTCAATTAGTGTTGGGTATAAGTCGTATTTTTTGACCCGAACTTTAAAATAGACCAGGTATGGATTGAAGTTTAGACCCGATTTAGGTCATGATAGTAGAGTTCAATTTGGGCAAAACTACCTTTGGTTTGGTTGAGTGATGATCTTGGATAATAATTTTTAGATTAGTTAGTCTTTCTATTGATACTAGTTGTTTAAATCATTTTGGAAATTTATTGGTAAAAATTGTAAATATGGGATTTGATGGTTAGCATAGATCTATGCAAGAGCTGAGACTTACAAAATAGATTAAGTTAAGGTCAAATCAGTGATCCAAAATAATCCTTGAGTAAGTATAGATCAAGAGGTCTCGACCTAATGTCAGGTTGTTCTTGCTTCACCCTACCCGACCCAATGCCAACCCAATTCAAAGCAATTTGTGGGACCCATGATGATGTCGAACCAGAGGGGTTGGAGATGCATCTACTAGTGAGTTCCCATTATAGTGATAAAAATGATTCATAAACAGTTTTGAGCAGCAGAATCCTAAAATGAAAGTAACCATGCTTATAAAGTTAATAGGTGGTCTATACATGTAAACTTCACCACTAACTAGTATATTATGAGACCATTCCTCTAACATATTATTGAAACAAGAAGCAACATCATGTCTCCATTGTATAGACTACTAGAGAGGTTGAAAATGCATCTAATGGAGTTCCCATTAAAATGGTAAAGATGATTCATAAAAATTTTTGAGCAGAAGAATCGTACTTAACTATGATTATAAATTTAGGAGGTAGTCTATACATCTACACTTCATCACGAGCTAGTAGATTACAAGGTCATTCCTCTAACATACTATCAAAAGCAAGAAACAGCAATCATGTCGCCACTGATATCCATGCATGGAATATAGTATCCTACACAAGCAGATGTCATCCTTCTTCCCCGGCATTCAAACAAAACATCAGATGTTAGCACCTTAGAGTTCAGAATTACAGCAAATGTGTCGTGTATATAGCTCACTTAAATTGTCCAAGTGAAAATGCAGAGCTCTTAAATTTTCATGAAATAAAAAGCGTACACTCAATGTCCTCTTGACAAAAGAGTAATTAATTCAGGAAATGGGCGACAGATTTGCGTGAGCCTACAGAATTCACATCCAAAATGAAGTCAAAATTCAATTAAATGAAGAAAAGGAATAGAAACAGAAGTACAGAACAGTCTAGATTACAATAAATTTTACTCTGGAAATGAAAGCTGAAGAACAAAAGATCTGCTAAACGGAGCTAGGAGAATAGTGCATGCTAGTGGTAGACAATCAGTTTCAACAATTGTAACAAGAACACGGAGTCGAGATAACAAATAAATCCATAAAATTTTCAGTACTAGAAAGAAAGGAAGGGACAAAAACAAACACCAGACCTTCCAAGTAGCAGGTGCCAAGATTGGATTGACCGACTGGATGCCCGACCTCGGCAGCTTTCTCATACAAAGCCATGGCTTTCTCTTTCTCTCCCATTTCCCCATACATGACTCCGGCGTCCACCATGGCAGGGGCGGACCCTAGAGCGGCGCCCTTGAGGAAGTACTCGAGAGCGCGTTGCGGGTTGGGGCGGACCCCTCCATGGCCGTGCCGGAAGCGTTTTCCCCAGCGGAGCAAGATCATGGCCTCCCGCAGCGGCCGGAGTGATTCCCGCCAGGCGCGGCACACCATACTCGCCGCCCACAGGTTGGGCACATCGAAGGGGGCTGCCACCCTAGCTAGCACATCGAAAGGAAGGTCGGAGAAGCTCGCCGGCGGCCGAGGAGGGGTCGAGGAGAAAGTGTCGCCGCCTCTATCTCGGCGGCGGCAATCGTGGGTGGATTTGGGGGCGGAGGAGATGCTGGGTTTCTTTTTCTTGTTGAAGCTGTGAGGGTGCCCGCGGCGGTCTCGGAAGCGAAGGGTGGAGAGACCGGCGGCGGACGGCGAGGAGGGCGCTATATCGGTCGAATCCATGGCAGTGGGGATCGCTGCAATTGTGCGCTCCGGGATGGTTCGATTGGGAGTATTTCAGGGTAGAGGGACAAGGTGGAGATGGTTATGGCCTATGGGGCCCACTTTATAAATGGTCGATAGGGGTAGCAAAATATAATCCGGCTCGCCAACCTAGCCCGTGTTCGACCTAATAAACAATTTTGGGTTTGGCCTCAACAGGTTCGGATTGTAAACAGGTTGATCCGTTTAATCTGTTTATTAATTGAGTCGGATACAGGTTTTAATTGTTGGGCCCGTTTAACCCATTTAACCTATAAATATTAAATAATTTTCTAATCCGTATCCGGTATCCCATACGAATCACGGCCACAATTTTCCCCTTTCGGGCTTTCCTCTATTATCATCAATCGAATCTTCGATTGGAACCCATCGCGGCACCCGATCGGTGCTCTCATTGTCGTCGCTTGAGTCTCTCCGGATTTCTTCTCTTCCTCATCGGCAAGATAGGGTTTGGAGAATCCAAAAAATATAGGATTTTTCTGGCATGAGGTTGGATGGATAAAGGATGCCAGAGCTCCGTAGCGGAGTGCGGAAGGGGCGAGCACAGGCGAACCCGATGTCCAAGACGAGAGGCTGATCACCGCCAGGAGGAGGAGGGCACTGAGGAACAAGGCCGAGAGTCTCTCCGGATTTTTTCTCTTCCTCGTTCACCGAGCCGAGGGAGGAGATCAGGTTTCTGTTGTTGGGAATTGTATCCTAAATGTCAATCGTCAGCATATTGATGATTGAATTTTGTAAATAAATTGACAAATTAATAAAGTATTATTTGGTATTATTCATCATTTCATCTTCAAATGAACTCTTATATGATGAAGTCCTTAAGACTTATGTTATGATAAAGGAGGATTTATCTTTGAGTCCTTAAACTTGTTCGCGACCAAATGATATGTTGTTACTAGGACGACAACATTATCGAGATTAGGTCGTTGTGTGACATATACGTTGGTTGTCCTCTTAACCAAGGAGTGTGGAGACACTGGTATGCCATACAGGTGAAGTGTAGAAGTACATTTCACTGAATGTGACCAATTCCGGAACGCTCTACTGTCAAGAGATGTTCCGAGTGGATATGGGTATAAGTTTGGCCCTCTGACCTGAGATCGCAACCTGTGACTAGCAAGCAACTCACTGTACTTTGGTACCGGACTACCTGAATTTCTAATTCAGTGACGGAAGGTCACTAGGTGCAGTCAAGTACTTGCGTTGTCAGTTGTGAGTCGAGATGGAATTGACGCCTCCTGGAAACAGAAGATAATATCTTGTGATTAATTTAGTAAAACCTTGGCTAGGGTAATCCCAGTGAGGAGTCACGGGATATCTAAAGTTAATCACATAATGGATGTACTAATTATAGGGTTGACAGTGAGCTCTAAGTCATCATGGCATTAGAAGTCAAAGGGATTGAATTATACAGTAACCATAGTCCAGGATTCCAGAATATTTGCTTCGCATATATTCGGCCTATCCGGACGTCGGGTACCATTGCTAGATAGTCACATCGATTAGTATAGGAAGACGTTTTTATACTACCGATTTAGGTTCGAACCTATGAGGTCACACGCATAGAAGTTTCTAGGTTGATCAAATGGCTGATTGATGATTAAGAATCATTCAGGGGTAATTTGGTCAATTCGATTGACAAATTATCCAAAGCAAAAGTTGCATTAAAATAATTATTGAATTATTGAAGGATTAATTAACAATTAGATTGCTAATGAACTCAATTTGATTGAGTAATTGGGCTTAGGTTGAGCCAAATTGAATAGGATTCAATTTGGGCTGCATCAGGGTTTGACGTAATTGGATTGGGTTCAACCCAAGTAGATTGAGCTTGACCCAATTGATGGGACTTAACCCAATTGGATTGGGCTTGATCCAAATCAATTAGAAGACCTTATTTGATGAGGATTATGAGTCCAAATAATCAGAATTGGATAAGGAGAAGAATCCCTAAATTTTAGGAATACATCCTTATCTTCTTGGAGAAGAATGACACCTTAATTTATCCCCAATATTTTCTACGCCTATCCTCTTTATTTTTGGCCAAAAAATGGCATGAGAAGAGAGGAGGCGTGGGCTATATTTTCGATAAAAATGGCGCCTTAAATCTTTCTAGAAAGATTTAGATGAATTTCCTAATTTGTAAGGATTGCATGGTGCATGAAATAGGGTGGTCTGCGGCTGAACTTTGGATGCATGAATTCCTATATTTTAGGGATCCAAAATGCACAAAATTTGGATATGTTTATCTCCTCTTAGCTGCCAAACCACTAGAATTTTTTGAAAATTTTATCAGCCAAATTAGTTGGCTAAATTAGGTGTGAGGCGTGGGGTGGTCTTTTGGCTATAAAAGACCCCCATGCCTTGGGTTCAAGATATACCATATTTAGAGGTTTCAAAAAATTTTGAAAAAATTCTCTAAGGGCCTCCATCCCTTCTTCTCCTTCTTCCTCATGTCCATCCTCCATCTCCTTGAAGAACAATCAAAGGTTGAGTGTTTAAAAGGAGAAAGCTTCAGCCATTGCAATGTTCCTGCACGAGCTAGCACTCCCGCAAAAGACGATCTACCTAGGGCTTCGCGTGTACTTCTCATAGAGGCCATTCGTGTGCGTGGCTGCAAAGTCAAGGATCAGATCCACAAGTTTCTTCTATCATAAAAGGTATTAATCCCACATCAATATTTTATTTTGGAGTCAGGGTCTAGGTCTGATTCTCCGAGGTTTTACCCTCCTTTGGGGCTCCTCACGGAGTTATCTCCAGAATCTATTCGATGGATATTCGGAAATTAATCGGAATAGAGTGTTTACCTTTCAGATCTGATAGTTAATAATGCATGAATGTTTTAGCATAATTGTTTAAATGATTCCGGCATAATCCTATGTGTTCTTAAGGTGCTGATTTCTAGATTTGATCTTGTAAGCATGCATGAATTAAATTATTTGATTCGATTTTTCCGCTGCATTTTAAAACTTAAAAGGAACTACGTATGACTTGATCCCCCTTATGAAGGGGTACGTAGGCAACCCAATTAGGTTCAGCCATGGTTTTTTAAAAAAAATAATTAAATTTCAGCATTCTTAACACCGAAGAACCTAGGATTCACTTTCAGTGGTATCAGAGCCAGGTTCGTGTTTAAACTTTTATGTTTTAATTCTTGCAATTAAATCTGAAATTATTAACATGTTTAGATTAGATCTAAAGTGCTTTTTATGATTGATTTAATTGCTGATTATGCATGATTAAGTAGATCTGAAATTTTGGATGCATATGATGCTTGTTTGTGTTAGGATTAGTAACATGAATAAATCTAAAATTATAATATTGTTTAGTTTAGATCTAAATAAAGTTTATAATTCATATGATCTCTGATTTTAATAAACAAATCAGATCTGAAAATAAAAGTGAAAAAATAAATACATAAGATGTATGTTGTTTGAATTAATTCATGTTATTATATATATGTGATGCATGAACATAAAACATAATGATTTAAACATGAATTAAATCTGATTACATGTGATTAATTACAAAAACTCAGATCTAAAAATATGTTTTAAGAATTGAAAGATTGTAATTAATATGTAATTAAAAAGAAATATGCAATGATCAAAACTTTCATAAGTCTAAACTTAATTGAGAATTAAGTGTTATGAAATAGAATTGTAACTCAATTAATTGACATTGCATAATTCTTTGGGCATATGAGTTAGCTTGAATCAAGTTCCTAGGATTGGGTTAGACCTAAGGTTAGAATCATACATGGACAAATAGAATTAATTGATCAAATCTAATTAAGTAGTAACTAGATTAGGTCAAGAAAATTCTAAGTTAATTTACAATAGTTGTAGATGGATCAAGTCCATGTCTTTGATTAGACCAAGATGGAACTTGATTTAGGCTCAGAGGTGTAGCCTGAGTCATTTGAGTAATCAAATCGAAATTGATTAACCAGTCGGTGTCTAAGGTAAGTTTGGCAGTTTTGACCGGTGGTTTTTAATTGGGAGCTACTCGCACTGATTCGTCTTTGTCGAGTTAATGGCATATCCCTTCCACCAATCTCACTTACCTGGCCGACATGGTCAATCACATTTTGATTGGATCACTTAATGATTCAAGTTAGCCTATGCCTATAAGAAAAATCAGTTTGACTGATTTAGGTGCCTCCTTAACCGGTTTGAGTCTAATCTGATTTGGTGAAGTCAGTGGAAGAAATTAGACTAACCGGACCCTCTTATCTATCCCAATTATGAAATCCTCTAAAATTATTAGGTCCTTAAAATAAAATGGTTATGGGGATAACTAGGTCATAGCCTCCCATTAAGTTGGGTGATAATGGGTCCAATATTTTGATAATTATTGGAGGCGTCACACACCTGGTACTTATCAAGCATTGAAATTGTCATTCAATATATGATGAGTTAAGTGTACCTTCAATAGGCGGTCAGGTGAGCCGAGCCACACTCGGGCTTGGTCGTCTATTAGTTGATTAGACTTAATCCTTCATTTAATGGTTGGACCTGACTAGGGTATTCGGTGGAGGCGCCACACGCCTGCTGAAGAACCCAGGGCAAAATCATCACTAGAAGTTGCTTGGTGAAGCAATTGGTTAAGAACCTACCAATAGGTGCATACGGGTTAACCGAGCCACACTCGGGCCTATATGGGATCTATTGGGTTCTAGTGCTCACTAAATAATTAAGAGTAATTTTTCGAATTGAAGGTAGAGGCTACCAATTTGTATAAAATAGTGGAAGTACTTTTAGACTAAAGTCCAAGTCTATTGAGTTTAGTCAATTCATATACTAATAGCCAAATTTTCTTTTTATGCAGAAATGGCCACTAATTTGTCACTTCGCTCATTGTTGGACAATGACAAGTTGACTAGTCCAAATTTCAATAATTGGCATAGGAAACTGAAAATAGTGCTAGAGCATGAAAGGATCCTTTATGTGATAACGGATCTAGCACCTGAGCAGCCTGCTGCTAATGCATCAAGATCGGCCAGAGACACTTATCAGAAGTGGCTCAGTGACCGGATCACTATTCGATGCATCATGTTGGCAGCAATGAGTGATGAGTTTAGTAGGCGTTTTGAGAATACGTAGCCGGAAGATATCATTCAAGTGTTAAATGAATCATTCGGTGTTCCTGATGACGTTGAGAGGCACAAAACTAGTTGTGCCATCTTCAGCGCCCGAATGAAAGATGGGACCTCGGTAACTGATCATGTACTGTACATGATTGAGTTGATCGAGCGTCTAAGCTCTCTTGGCTTTCCCCTTCATGATCAATTGGGGAAGGATGCCATACTAAACTCATTGCCTGGATCATACCGTCCTTTGTAAATTTCTCACTCATTTTCGTATGACGAAACCTGTAGTAAATTATCACCAATTGTTGGGGTTATTACAGACGTTTAAGAATGATCACCAACTTTTTAAGAAGACGGTGAACTTTGTGGGAGGTTCATCCAAGGGTCGCCCCTTTAAGAAAGAAAAAAAGAAAAAAAAATCCAAAAGAAACAAGTGCACCATGCTCAGCCTAGTCAGAAAAAGAATAAAAAGGCTGATCAGAGCAAGGCGGAGTGCTTCTTCTGCAAGAAGCAAGGACATTGGAAGAGGAACTGTCCTCTTTACATTGCATCCCTCGATCTGAACCGGCTTAAAAAAAGTGGGCAATCAGTTGCCAATCAAGGTACTTATATGATAACACCTTGCAATTTTTCTATTTGTGATAATTCGACCTGGGTATTGGATATCGGTAGTCCTTTTAATATTTGCAATTCGTTGCAGGGGCTACAAGTCAGTGAGAGGTTTGAAGAAGGAGAAAGGTTCCTGAATGTTGGAGATGGAAGATCAGTTCCAGTTCTAGCTTTAGGAATTCTTAAACTTGAATTCAACTCTCATGTAAATGTCCTTAGTGATTGTCACTATTGTCCAAGTTTTTTATTGAATGCCATTTCTGTAGGCCTTTTGGCCAAAAATGGTTATGAAATATCAATAAAAAAGGATTATTGCAATATCATTTGGAATGGTGCTGCTGTAATGAATAGAACTCTGAGTAATGGCATTTACATTTTGTCACAGCTTGTTCATGTAATGTACAAGTCCAATAAGCACCCTAGAATAGATAATGTCACGGATGTCTACCTTTGGCATCATAGGCTAGGACATATTAACAAGAACAGGATGAACAGGTTAAGTAAAGAGGGAATCCTCGATGTTAATGATTGTGAATCATTGACAACCTGTGAATCATGCCTTCTTGGTAAAATGACCAAATCACCTTTTACCGAAAAAGGTGAACAAGCTAGTGACTTATTGACCCTTGTACATTCTGATGTATGTGGGCCAATGAGCACAAATGCTAGAGGTGGGTATTCATATTTTATTACGTTTACAGACGACCATTCTAGGTATGGTTATGTCTATTTAATGAGACATAAATCTGAATCATTTGAAATGTTCAAATTATATCGTAATGAAGTAGAAAAATAAACTGGAAAGGGTATTAAAACTCTTCGATCAGATCGAGGAGGTGAATACCTCACCAGTGAGTTTTTGACATATCTAGGAGAAAATGAGATTCTCTCTCAATGGACTCCTCCTGGTACACCACAGTATAACGGTGTATCAGAAAGGAGAAATCGAACTCTGTTAGACATAGTTCGATCCATGATGGGGTTTGCTGATCTGCCCATATCCTTTTGGGGATATGCTCTTGAGTCAGCCTGCTACATTCTAAATAAGGTTCCAAGTAAGTCTGTAAATAAAACACCACATGAGATGTGGACTGGACGTAAGCCGATGCTCTCTCATTTTAGGGTTTGGGGGTGTCCAGCATACGTCAAACATTTGAAAACAGACAAACTTGAACCCAAGTCTGACAAATGTTTCTTTGTTGGTTATCCTAAAGAAACTAAAGGATATTACTTCTACTTTGCTGAAGAACAAAAGTTGTTCGTAAGCAATAGAGCTGTTTTTCTGGAGAAAGAATTCCTTAGTGAAGGAACTAAAAGCTCTAATGTTGAGCTTAGGGAAGTTCAACATGTAGAAGACCCGATACCATCCACTGAACCAATTGAGTCAGATTTGATTAGATCAGATCCAGAAGCCATCTTAGATGCACCATTAAGGCGATCAGGTAGAGTACCACGTCAGCCGGACAGATACTACGGTTTCTTGGTCCGGGACGGGGATCCTATCGAACTTGATGAAAACCATGAGGATCCGATCACATATATGGATGCAATGCAGAGGTATGACTCTGATAAATGGCTTGGAGCCATCCAATCCGAAATGAAATCCATGAAGGTCAATGATGTATGGACATTAGTTGACCCACCCGAAGGGATTAAACCCATAGGGTGTAAGTGGATATTCAAAAGGAAACGGGGTGCAGACGGAAAGGTAGAGACCTATAAAGCCCGTCTGGTTACCAAGGGATATCGTCAACGTTATGGTATTGACTATGACGAGACATTTTCTCCTATGGTAATGCTCAAGTTCATTCGGATTGTGCTTGCGATAGCAGCACATTTAGACTATGAAATCTGGCAAATGGATGTAAAGACCGCATTTCTAAATGGAGATTTAGAAAAGGAGGTATATATGATACAACCAGAAGGTTTTACATCTACAGATGAGTCTAAGGTGTGCAAGTTACAAAGGTCCATTTATGGATTAAAGCAAGCTTCACGGAGTTGGAATATACGTTTTGATAAGGTAATCAAAACATATGGCTTCATTAAAAATGAAGAGGAACCTTGCATTTATAAATGGGCAAATGATTCAGTTATTATATTTCTTATTTTGTATGTGGATGACATTCTTTTAATCGGGAATGACATTCCTGCATTACAAGGAATAAAGGTATGGCTATCATCTCAATTTGCCATGAAGAATTTGGGAGAAGCATCTTACATCCTAGGGATGAAGATCTATAAAGATAGATATAGAAGATTGCTTGGATTATCCCAATCCACATACATTGATACTATACTGAAAAGGTTCAGTATAATTAATTCCAATAAAGGCTATCTTCCAATGGGCCATGGAATTAACCTCTCTAAAAGGGATTGTCCGACAACCTCTTAAGAAAGAAAGAGTATGGATAGAATTCCATATGCTTCGGCAGTGGGATCTATAATGTATGCCATGATATGTACTAGACCAGACGTAGCATACTCACTAGGAGTAGTGAGCAGATACCAGTCTGATCCAGGCAGCAACCACTAGAAGGTTGTAAAAACCATCCTTAAGTATTTGAGAAATACTAAAGATCAGTGGCTTGTCTATGGTGATTCTGACTTAAAACTTGAGGGATATACCGATTCAAGTATTCAGTCAGATCAAGATGATAGCAAGAGCGTGTCAGGATATATCTTCACTCTTAAGGGTGGGGCTATCTGCTGGAAGAGTTTCAAGCAACATACAGTGGCAGATTCTACATGTGAAGCAGAATACATCGCAGTATCTGATGCAGCCAAGGAAGCCGTATGGTTGCGCAAGTTCGTCACCGAGCTGGGAGTGGCATCTTCTATTGATGGTCCAGTTCCTATATTTTGTGATAACACTGGAGCCATAGCTTAGGCAAAGGAACCTGAAGCACATCAGCGAACCAAGCATATTCTGCGACGCTATCACCTGGTTCGAGAGATTATAGAACGAGGTGATATTGATCTTCAGAAAATTGACACAAAAGAAAATCTG
Source organism: Phoenix dactylifera (assembly GCF_009389715.1). Classification (NCBI taxonomy): domain Eukaryota; kingdom Viridiplantae; phylum Streptophyta; class Magnoliopsida; order Arecales; family Arecaceae; genus Phoenix; species Phoenix dactylifera. Next base: position 19,765,353 of record NC_052405.1, read on the forward strand.
GCTGACCCATTTACCAAAGTCCTCAGCATCAAAGAGTTCAACAATACAAGTCGAAGATGGGTATTAGATACTGTGCCGATTGGCTTTAGGCTAAGTGGGAGTTGTTGGGAATTGTATCCTAAATGTCAATCGTCAGCATATTGATGATTGAATTTTGTAAATGAATTGATAAATTAATAAAGTATTATTTGGCATTATTCATCATTTCATCTTCAAATGAACTCTTATATGATGAAGTCCTTAGGACTTATGTTATGATAAAGAAGAATTTATCTTTGAGTCCTTAAACTTGTTCGCGACCAAATGATATGTTGTTACTAGGACGACAGCATTATCGAGATTAGGTCGTTGTGTGACATATACGTTGGTTGTCCTCTTAACCAAGGAGTGTGGAGACACTGGTATGCCATACAGGTGAAGTGTAGGAGTACATTTCACTGAACGTGACCAATTCCGGAACGCTCTACTGTAAAGAGATGTTCCGAGTGGATATGGGTATAAGTTTGGCCCTCTGATCTTAGATCGCAACCTGTGACTAGCAAGCAACTCACTGTACTTTGGTACCGGACTACCTGAATTTCTAATTCAGTGACGGAAGGTCACTGGGTGCAGTCAAGTACTTGCGTAGTCAGTTGTGAGTCGAGATGGAATTGACGCCTCCTGGAAACAGAAGATAATGTCTTGTGATTAATTTAGCAAAATCTTGGCCAGGGTAATCCTAGTGAGGAGTCATGGGATATCTAAAGTTAATCACATAATGGATGTACTAATTATATGGTTGACAGTGAGCTCTAAGTCATCCTGGCATTAGGAGTCAAAGGGATTGAATTATACAGTAACCATAGTCCAGGATTCCAGAATATTTGCTTCGCATATATTCGGCCTATCCGGATGTCGGGTACCATTGCTAGATAGTCACATCGATTAGTATAGGAAGATGTTCCTATACTACCGACTTAGGTTCGAACCTATGAGGTCACATGCATAGAAGTTTCTAGGTTGATCAAATGGCTGATTGATGATTAAGAATCATTCAGGGGTAATTTGGTCAATTTGATTGACAAATTATCCAAAGCAAAAGTTGCATTAAAATAATTATTGAATTATTGAAGGATTAATTAGCAATTAGATTGCTAATGAACTCAATTTGATTGAGTAATTGGGCTTAGGTTGAGCCAAATTGAATAGGATTCAATTTGGGCTGCATTAGGGTTTGACCTAATTGGATTGGGTTCAACCCAAGTAGATTGAGCTTGACCCAATTGATGGGACTTGACCCAATTGGATTGGGCTTGATCCAAATCAATTAGAAGACCTTATTTGATGAGGATTATGAGTCCAAATAATCAGAATTGGATAAGGAGAAGAATCCTTAAATTTTAGGAACCGATCCTTATCTTCTTGGAGAAGAATGACATCTTAATTTATCCCCAATATTTTCTATGCCTATCCTCTTTATTTTTGGCCAAAAATTGGCGTGAGAAGAGAGGAGGCGTGGGGCTATATTTTCTATAAAAATGGCGCCTTAAATCTTTCTAGTAAGATTTAGATGAATTTCCTAATTTGTAGGGATTGCATGGTGCATGAATTCCTATCTTTTAGGGATCCAAAATGCACGAAATTTGGAAATGTTTATCTCCTCTTAGCTGCCAAACCACCAGAATTTTTTGGAAATTTTATTAGCCAAATTAGTTGGCTAAATTAGGTGTGAGGCGTGGGGTGGTCTTTTGGCTATAAAAGACCCCATGCCTTGGGTTCAAGATATACCATATTTAGAGATTTCAAAAAATTCTGAAAAAATTCTCTGAGGGCCTCCATCCCTTCTTCTCCTTCTTCCTCACGTCCATCCTCCATCTTCTTGAAGAACAATCAAAGGCTGAGTGTTTAGAAGGAGAAAGCTTCAACCATTGCAACGTTCTTGCGCGAGCTAGCACTCCCGCGAAAGACGATCTACCTAGGGCTTCGCGTGTACTTCTCATAGAGGCCATTCGTGTACGTGGCTGCGAAGTCAAGGATCAGATCCACAAGTTTCTTCTATCATAAAAGGTATTTATTCCACATCAATATTTATTTTGGAGTCAGGGTCTAGGTCTGATTTTTCGAGGTTTTATCCTCCTTTGGGGCTCCTCACGGAGTTATCTCCAGAATCTAATCGATGGATATTCGGAGATTAATCAGAATAGAGTGTTTACCTTTCAGATCTGGTAGTTAATCATGCATGAATGTTTTACCATAATTGTTTAAACGATTCCGGCATAATCCTATGTGTTCTTAAGGTGCTGATTTCTAGATTTGATCTTGTAAGCATGCATGAATTAAATTGTTTGATTCGATTTTTTCGCTGCATTTTAAAACTTAAAAAGAACTACGTATGGCTTGATCCCCCTTATGAAGGGGTACGTACGCAATCCGATCAGGTTCAGCCATAGTTTTTTTTATTAAAAAAAATTCAGCATGCTTAACACCGAAAAACCTAGGATTCACTTTCATCTGTAAGGCGGGGGCGAGGTTGGAGGGTTGGTTGGGGACAAGATCAAGGAAGGGGTCGGCGATAGCAGGGCAAGGAGCGTCGATAAGCTCCCCGGTGGGGAGGACGAGGGAAGCACAGCGACGGCGCCCCTTCCGCAAAAGCCAAAAGGTCGGCCTCTTTTTCCTCCCGTTATTTACTTATTTATAGTAATATTTGGTTAAACGGGTCAGAAAGCACAAACCTGAACCCGACTTAAACAGGTTAAACGGGTTGGGTCGGATTACCTGTTTATTAAACATGACAGTTTCAAGTTGTAATTTCTGACCTGCTTATTAAACAAGTCGGGTTCAGGTTTATGCTTTGCTGACCCGATCTGCATCTGATCCGACCCATTTATATCCAACTTGACCCGATTGCCACCCCTAGATTGAGAGACCGTACTGTATAACACGGCCAACATTCCACTGTAATGTTAATGTTTAATAACACTAGAGAAAAAGGTTAATGGGTTGGCAACTGAGTCGTTCTCCTGACGTGGGAAAGAGAAGGATGTCCACCACCGCTGCCCTGGAGCCCGTCAATCTGACGAAGGGGGAAAATATAAATAAATGTTCAAAAAACAGAAGGGGATCCCAACCTTTACTTATCGATAACAGAATTGGGTGCTTTAACAAAAACAATGGCACATCCTTTAAAGCCTAGCGTTGCATGTGGAAGTCAAAACCTTTCCAAGGCTGGAAGGTGGACAGGACTGTACTGAGTTGCATTCTATGCTGCGTAGCACTTCGAAAAGGTACTTTGGCCACACCGAGAAACTCCTCTCTCGCACTTGAGCCAGATTATAGCCTCTGATTTTTTTGGCTGTTCTTACACTAAAATAGAGTAAGCAGCCGTTTCTATCATAAAGAAAAAAAAGAAACCCAAGAACAAAACTGTGATGGGGAGATGGAATCAAGAAGTCTGGCCCACAACCTTTCCCTCTCCAGGTTTTCTTTCTTCTGATATTTCTTTATGGCTGGCTACTGGGGTTTTTACTTCTATTTGTAACTTTGTTTACCATGTGTCGTTGCAGCTCTAGTTCTTTAAATTGGCTGCAGGGTTGTGCTGGGTTTCTCAATTGTGCTGAATATACATCTATTCTTTTATTTTGAATAAAAATTAGGTAACTAATGGGGATTACACCCATTAGTCTCCTATCCTCTCGGGGAAAAAAAAAACAGAACAACCAAATCTTAGTAAGAAAATCATAAGAATCCAATCTTTACTAGAGATTCCTAATCAAAACACTAACAAACTAAAACCCATGCATTCGGCCAACATTGAATACAAAATAAACAATAAATAATCAATAAATCTGTAATACCCAAGCCTTTTAAAACCTAAAACCAAGCTAGGCCAGGTCCATTTGACCGGCCCAGAATCCTGTTTTGGCCAACAAAAAAAAGGGAATAGAATGCGCCACGCAAGTGCCTGGAGAGAAGAAGACTCCCGATCCTCCCCATGATGGTCGGACGGAATCCGACTCCAGGTTGGATTCCAACCATGGTTGAGGTCTATTTAGACCTCCCCCCTCCTCCCTCTTCCACCACACACCAAAGAGCTTGATCTCCGATCAAATCGTCGCCGGATTCCTCTTCAATATCCTCTGCGGCCATCGATTGTGTCAACATCGTTGCCATCGCCAACCATTGCCGAAATCTAATGAAGAGGGCCTGAGCTCTCTCTACCCTTACCAACACAGCAAAAGCAAAAATGATAAAAGAAGTGAAAGAAATATACAAAGAGAAGAGGAATAACTCTAGGTGTAGGAATTCATGAGCTTTTCGAGGAAGCTCAACCTCCTGAGCTTTTCGAGGAAGCTCATCTCCGGTTTAGTATCAATTCTTTTTTCCCCCTTCTCCTCTTGCCCATACTTTCCATAATATAGATCCGTCTTTCCTCATTCATGGAGAGGAAGTTACACCCTTAGCTTATTTAGAAGGTCCCCTTACAATAATAGGTAACAACCCAACCAGCCACAACTGTGTTTTATTCAAATTAGAATTTCAAAAGAAGCTATAACATCCCTCCCCAGTGAGATCGCAGCCATCCTTGGTGCGAAAATTGGAAAATTGCTCGCGCAACTTGTGGTAGAACTCCCATGTTGCATGTTGCGTCTTCCTCATCCAACCCTTGCCACTGCACCAAGACTTTAGTTGCTGCATGAGTCCCAAGCTTGACCATCTGCCTATCCAAAATCTTATATGGTTCAGCAAAAAAAACTCCAGCATCATCAGTAGTAGGTAGTTCTGACTGCACCACATTCTTTGCTCCCAGCTTCTTCTTGAGGCATGAAACGTGAAAGACTGGATGGATTTTTGAAGTGACTGGCAACTCCAACTTGTAAGCGACCATACCTATCTTTTCAAGATCCTTAAAGGGGCTAAAGTATTTATGAGATTGCTTCATGTTAGAGCGCCAAGCGACGCTATGTTGCTTGTAGGGCTGAAGTCTGAGGAACACCAACTCGCCAACCTCAAAGGATCGTTCGATGCGACTCTTGTCAGCCTGCATTTTCATGCGTTCCACGGCCTTCTTTAAATTTTTCTTTAGAGTATGGATGATTGTCTCACGGCTCCTAAGATCTTGGTCTACTGCAGCTACCCTTGTATCCCCTTTGACATAGGATAGTATCCTTGGGGGTGGAACTCCATAAACTGCCTCATAAGGAGTTAAATTTGTTGAAGCATGGAAGTTGATATTATACCAATATTCAGCCAGGGATAAAAAATGTGACCACTCTTTAGGGCTGAACCCACAAAAGCTCCTCAAGTATTGCTCTACACATTAATTGACGACCTCAGTTTGGCCATCGGATTGAGGATGATAAGCCGAACTCATATTCAAGGTTGTGCCATGTAACTTGAAAAACTCACTCCAAAAATTGCTGAAGAAGACTCGATCTCTATCACTCACAATTCATCGAGGCATGCCGTGTAATTTAAAGACATGATCAATAAATATCTTGGCTACCATGGAAGCTGTATACGGGTGAGAAAGCAGAATGAAGTGTGCATATTTTGATAGCCGATCTACCACGACAAAAATACTGGTTTTTCCTTGAGACTTGGGCAATCCTTCGATGAAGTCCATGGAGATGTCAGTCCCTGCTGGATGGAGATTCTCGGACTTAGCTTGTTGGCAGATATCACATTCCTTGATGAAAGATCGCACCTCTTGCTTAAGATGTGGCTAATAAAAATCTTTTTTGATACAGTGGTAGGTCTTCTGGAATGCCCAATATTTGCTTACGGAATTCCGAATTAGAAGAAAGAAAAAATCGCCCCTTGTAGAAGAGAATCCCATCTTGTACGTGGTATCTGGTGTGGTCTGCCTGTCCATTGTATAACTTCTGAGTGAGATCCTGTACCACTGATCAGCACCATGCTTCCGTCGAATCTCTTCCACCTAGTTAGGAATAGGCGTTGAGATCGCACAAAACTCCGCTTCTTCCCTTCTTGATAATGCATCCACCACTACATTAGAAACTCCACTTCTGTACTCCACCACAAAATCATAGCCTATCAACTTGGTATCCCACTGCTGTTGCATTGGAGTGCCCATTTTTTAATATAGCAGAAATGTAAGAGATTGCCGGTCTGTCTTAACAATAAATTTTCTGCCAAATAAATAATGTCGCCACTTGCGTATTGCCATCACAAGAGCTAACAACTCTTTCTCATAGGCAAAAAAATATAGAGATTTGCCTTTCAATGCCTTACTAAAAAGGCAATGGGTCTTTTATCTTGAGATAACACTGTACTGATACTGGAGCCAGAGGCATCACACTCCACATAGAAGGTCTAACCAAAATTAGGTAGGGAAAGAACAGGAGGAGAAGTCATTGCCTCTTTCAATCTTTGGAAGGCCAAGATAGACTCTTCAGTCCAAGTGAAGCACCCCTTTTTGAGCATCTCGGTGAGAGGCCGCGCCACCTTGCCATAGTTTTGGATAAACCACCTATAATAGCCCGTGAGACCAAGGAAGCCATGCAAGGACTTAATATTTTGAGGTTGCGGCCATTCCAATATGGTGCGGATCTTTTCAGGATCAGTCGAGATGCCTTCATGAGAAATAATATGGCCTAGATATTCAACAGATGAGGCTCCAAACACACACTTGCTACGTTTTGCGAACAATTGTTTTTTTTGCAATATTTCTAGCACGATTCGGATATGTTGCAAATGATGCTGCATGGTTAGGCTAAGAACCAGAATATCATTAAAGAATACTAAGACGAACCTCTGCAAGTACGCTGGAAGATTTCATTCATCGGGCTTTGGAAAGATGAGGGCGCATTCGTCAATCCAAAAGGCATGATGAGGAACTCATAATGGCCTTCATGTGTACGAAAGGCAGTTTTGTGAACATCCTGGAGTCGCATCCTTATTTGATGGTAGCCGGACCTTAGGTCCAATTTAGAGAATATGCTGATGCCGTGAAGCTCATCTAATAGTTCTTCAATGACTGGAATTAAAAACTTGTCTTGGATAGTGATATTGTTCAAGGCTCGATAGTCGACACAAAGGCGCCACGATCCATCACCCTTCTTAACAAGGAGCACTGGAGAGGCATAGGAACTCTGGCTTACTCGAACAACGCCGTTGTCGAGGAGCTCGGTGACCAACTTGTCTATCTCAACCTTTTGGTAGTAAGGGTATCTATAAGGCCTGCTGTTGCAAGTTCTGGAGTCGGGCAACAGAGGAATTTTGTGATTCCATGTTCTTTCGGGTGGTAGCCCTTTTGGCTCAGAAAAAACCTCAGCATATTCGTCCAGGATGGAGTGAGTTCGGCTGGGGTACTTTTTTTGTTGGCGTCGGCTGAAATAGAATGCACATATAATAGATAACAAGAATGGAGAGAGGGAAGGGTTTTGCAAACCTTGCGGTTGGCAAGAAATTCCATTGCACCAGGTTTCTCCCCTTTCAAGTGACACTTCTTTCCAAATAGAGAGAACTCCATTGTAAGATTAGCAAATTCCCACATAATAGGCCCGAGATCCCTCAACCGTTGTGCGCCTAATACTTCTTTGCACCCACCAAGTTGTAGCAGGTAGAAGTCGACTGTTAGGAGGAAGTCTCCACTCCTACATGGGTTCGGTCCTATTAAAAATAGGGTGACACCCATGTATACCTATCAGAGCATGCATCTCTATACGTCTCTGGACGGAGAGCTACGCTTCGTCACACGATCACGTGTGAGAGTTTTCGGAGATCGGTCATAACTCTTGGACCTTTGCTCTGATACCACTGTTAGGATCTGTCACATGCCGCTGAAAATTCAAAAAATTTTCAGATGCGCAGCGGAACGATATGTGCATATCCCGTTCATCGCATGAACGTATTTTAAAACCATTTATAGATAGATTAGGATTAAATTCTTATTAAATTATTTTAAAATTATGATTAAGAAGATCAGATTTTCACCTTGTGCGGGTAGATGGTCTCCACAAATCTGATTCACATGGTATTTAATGAAGGTTCAGTGGAAGCCGCACACACGTCCGGCCTCTACAGGTATCCACACGAAGTAGTGAGTCGATCGAAGCCTTTGGATCTCCCTGGGGTGCTAGCTCCTTTGCAGAGACGGCTTTAGATGGCTGAAGTCCTCTCCTTTGAATCAACCTTTGATTGCCTTGAGAGGAGGAAGAAGAAGGAAGAGCCAAGGAAGAAGATCTAAAGGCCCTTTCGCAGCCTTTTCTTTTTCTTACGCTAGAACCAAGGAAGAAAGACCAAGAAGAGATGAAAGCCTCCTCTTCTTTTCTTCTTGCTGATGACGGATGAAAGGAGGAAGAGAGGAGAGGTCTTCATGGCTGAAAATGAAGAGAATTCTCTCAAAAATTCGCAGCCCCTTGACCCCCTTCTTTTATGGTGTGTGGATAAGGATGAGCTCCTAAATTTTAGGTGCTCATCTTTATCCCTATTTTGAATTCAAATAGGAGGGGCATGGCCCCTCCTTTTTCCTTCACGCCACCAGCCAAGGGAGAGGCGTGGGCCCCTCCCTCTTCTCCCATATGGTCAGCCCCTAGTTGATCAAATCAAGTAGGGAGGGTTGGGTCCAAAGGATGGGTCCAATCCTATTCAAAATAGGATTATGTACACCCATTTTAATTTCTCCAAATTCTAATCCAATTAGAATTTAATTGAACCATGACTCAATTGAACTCTTCAATCCTAATCTAATAAGGAGTCATTTAATTAATTAGATTAAAATTAAAATTAATTAGGACTTAAGAAAATTCTAATCTAATCAGGACTTGTTTAAATTTCAGCTCTAAGACAATTAGGACTTTAGAAATCCTCCTCCAAGTAGGACTCTAATTTAATTTGAAATCCTAATCCAATTAGAACTCCAATGATCCTACTCCAAGTAGGACTCATGATCAAGTCCAATTAATTAAATCCAATTAATTTAATTAAATTGCAATCCGATTGCAATTATTCCTTCTTCAACTCACTAACTCTTAGCGGGTTTACCAATTATCAATCAAATTGATTATTTGTGATTCCTAATCACAATTCAACCATCGGATCGGTCAATACCTCTAATGTGTGTGACCCCATAGGTTCTATTCTGACTGGTAGTGAGATATATTGCGATCTCTATCACAATATCATTGAAAACTCCTTTCAATGGGTTGAAACAATTCCAACTCAACTCGCCAGGGATCATCGACCATCAAGATGATCCCTGTGAGTCTCACCATCCACCAGTAACACCTAGCAATATGTAGTAGCTACCCAGCAGAATAGAATGATGAACCTCTAGGTGCAGTTATCGTATGATACAGTCTTTCTATCGTGAATCCCTACAGATCGGAGGTCATGGATAACTTGTCAAACCCCGTCGTCTGTCATATGTCTAGATTTATTCGACTTGAGTTTGAGAATGGAAAACTCTTTCTCCATTGTATATACTGCCCTGGCCAAGGTCTTAGAACTCAGTCTTGTAAATCACATAGGATCACTCCTCATCTATCAAGATCGATAGATTCCATATAGGTGCATACCCTACTCCTACAGTGAACCTACTGCAGCCAATCTACACTACAAGGACCCATATGACTAGAGACCATGTATATGTGTAGTCAAACTATAATAACCTCACTGTGAGTAGCCGAAGTACCGCAGGTCAAAGGACCAGTCACACTACTGCAACATCAAGCAAGTCACTGACGAGTGGATAGACATCCAAGTGACTTCTTATCTTGGTCACGCTCAGTACCCTTGTTCTCTAACAAGCACCTGCACTATCACTTCAGTGTCCCTACATCATGGACTCGAGTCTCGTCCATCCATAAGAAAAGCGATCTGTGCACTGATCGGATCGATCACCGTTCTCGTGATGATCCATTGATCAGGAGCATTTAGAAATTAATCACCAATGATACATGGCTCAAATTCTTAACTCTTGAGAATATGTATCATCATCTTATTAATTTCTTGGACGATTCATAGACACATAAACAATATGAATGAAAAAGATGCCCATTTATTATTCAATAATAATAAAGTCAAGTACAAATTTATGTTCTAGAATTAATAATGTGTCAGCCAGATTGGCTTTTAGGGCATACATCTAACAATCTCCCACTTGCACTAAAGCCAATCAGTCATATATCTAAGTCCCATCTTCTTAAGGTGGGCTTCAGTCTTCTGCTGACTTAGCTGCTTAGTGAGTGGGTCCGCCACATTGTCCGCGGAGTTTATTCTCTGCACCTTGACATATTTCTTCTCGAGGTAATCGCGTATGAGGTGAAAGCGCCGCTCTATATGCTTGGACTTCTGATGAGATCTTGGCTCCATAGCAAGAGCTATGGCGTTATTATTATCGCAGTAGAGTGTGATGACATCTGATGGCGTTACATCTAGCTCTGCAATGAATTTCTTGAACCAGAAGGCTTTCTTTGCAGCTTCAGAGGCGGCGATATACTCAGCTTCCATGGTAGAATCAGCAATGATCGGTTGTTTGGAACTCTTCCAATTTACCGTACCACTATTGCACAACAACGCATATCCAGATGTAGACTTTCTATCATCAATATCAGTCATGAAGTCTGAATCTGTGTATCCTTCTACCTTTAACTCTGATGCTCCTCTGTTGCCCAGATAGACAACCCAAGAGGGGGGGGGGGGGGGTGAATTGGATTTTAAAATAATTATTGCAATTAAATGGTTTGGAATAACTAATTAATACTTTTTGCAAGTTGATTAATTAGATGCTATGTGCAGTGAATGAAATGAAAGTAAGAGACAACAAAGCAATCACAAACACAATGATTTTATAGTGGTTCGGAGCTAACCCTTGCTCCTACGTCCACTCCCCAAGCCTCACTTGGGAATTCACTATAACCCCTCGGATTATAGCCGGTTGTTTTACAAGCTGACAACCTAACTTGTTGTTTTACGAGATCACAACGAACTCGGTCGGTTTTTCCAGGCTCACCGACTAGAACCACCCGATTATTTTCCCGGGATCACAATCAAACCCTTACACGTTGGTTTCAACCTAGGCTCACCAACAAACCTTTACACCCTTGATTCAATCCCCTGATTGAATCAAGTAAGGACCAAATGGATTGAAAAATAAACAGAAAAATACAGCTTCTAAACAAGCAGATTGGTGCAAAAATAAAACTGTTCTCCCAAGTGCAGGAGAATCGCACAAGTAGTATAACTCGGAAGTCCGAGGTCGATTCCTCAGGGAAGGATCTATGGATTATTAGCTTAATTTCAGATTAATTGATTCAATAAACTTATGGATTAAGATGATGTTTTGCAAATAGAAAATAAAACAGTCAATAGAGAATCGAAGTTAGGATAGATTAAGATGGTGTTGGGATCCAGAATCTCCTTCGATAATATCAAATTTATGCAATAAATTCTATGATTCTTTTGTTTTCTTTAAGAATTATAAGCAGATAAAATTTAATTATGGAGTATGTTCTTGATAACATAAATTCTTTTTTTTTAAGCATTCAACGTGCCTTATAACGTCAACGATGAATCAAATAATCGAGGAAGACATGTATCAATAAGCATAAATCATAAAAGAATTTTCAACATATAAGAATCATGACATAATCAAAAGATAGATTATTTAAAGCAAAGGATTAGAATTTACATCATGAACTTGATACACCAAATGATCTCCCTTCACCCATCACCAAGAACTTTAGCTCATCATCTTCCTCTCTCTTTCTCACTCTTTTTTTTTTTTTTAATAACAGAAACAGGGCATCCCCTGTTTCTCTCTACTTCTTTTTTTTTCTTTTTCTTTCCACTCCAGCCGCCCGGCTCCTCTCTTCTTCTCTTTTAGAATCCCCCGATTCTCCCCCCTCAGCCGAGAAGACCCTCTTCATATAGATCCCCAGAACCCATAAACCAGCGATGATCCCCTGATCACGCATGGAGAGGAGCTGCTAACAGACGCCAAAGATCGTGCGTGGGATGCTGAGGACGCGGAGCGGACGTGGAGGGGTGATTTGCGGACGGCTGGGCTGATCACGGGTGCGGACAACGCGTAGATGGGTGCAGAAGATGCTCGCGGACGTTGATTGCTTCACGGGATGCTGGGACTTCGAAAGATTGCTCGCGGACGTTGATTGCGGAAGCTCTGAAACGGGGAAGAGGCAGACACGGAAACGGAAGATTTGCAAGGAATTTGATGCGGGAGAATCACCATGGATGGCTGGATGCGGATCCGGAAGCACGGGAGCCGATCGCGGTTGAGGACGACGCGCGGATGCTGCTGGGAGGCGGACGGACGCAGGCGGAGGAGGTGGGCGGATGGCTAGGCGGTGATCACGGATGAGACGGGCGAACGAGTGCTGGGATGAGCGGACGAATGAGTGCTGGGATGAGCGGATGAACGGGATCGTCCTGGCAAAGATGGAAAGACTCCGCATGGACGCTGTGGAGCGGGAAGCTTGGATGCGGGTGCTCCACGGACGCTTGGAAGGTGATTGCGGTCAAGACGGGAAGGGAGCTGATCACTGGTGCGGATGGAATCAGGATGCTAGGCTTGGGTGCGGGAAATCAGATCTCAGATCCTGGCTCACGGACGGCTGGAAGCTTGAGTTGCATTGCAGAATTTGGGAAGTCGCTTGGGTGCGCGGAAGAAGAGTCATAGACTCTGTTCTGCAGTTGGGAGGACGCATCCTTTTTAGATGAATTTATATAAAATAATGTTAAAAATTATAATAAGTGCTAAGGATAAAATATTAATCATGCAAATGTTAACATCTATTATTTATCATTATTTTGCTAGCATTAGGCTAAGTTAATTGGTACTTAGATCGCACTTTTGTGCTCTCATCATACCCCCCAACTAGCTTATTGCTAGTCTCTAGCAATTCAGAGTAAATAATAACATGAGAGTACAAAAAAGTGTTGGTCAATTCTTTGACTTTTTATTAAAGCTAAAGACATAAAACTAAGATATGTACCCACTTTCGTAGGGCATCACGATTGCACTTAGCACGTGCAACAAGCCGTTAAACCTCTAGGTTACCCTAATGGACGAGTGTTGTCTCGTGAGGGTTTTCAGGAATGTTACCCACAAACATCATGAATGATATGACGAGATCCTAAAAAAATATGAAATAAATTTTAAGCTAATGCACATGTAATTAATTAATATATATTTTCAAGCATGGCAACTATCAAAGCAAGGAAAATATGAAAGTGTAGTGTGCATAAAATAGTATGACTTTCTCGGAGTACTACTACCTCCACCACAACATGGCACCGCTTGAATTTTAGGTGTACTACTCAAGTTCACAAGTGTTTACTACAGTTTATTAGAGCTTGATCTATCAAATTTTCGGAATATCTCATGTTGTCTAAAATTATCAAGAATGGTTCGCATAAAAAGAAGGAGCTATCAATCCCAACTAAATATCCAAAGTACACAAAGGACCAATACAATGGAGTCAAACCAGCCATTACCACATGTCACTGGGTTCAGCCCGACCAACCCTATTCATGCTTTTTTTTTTTTTTTGAAACCAATGGTGATTACAATAGTCCAACCCCCTTAGGCTCTAGCAAGGTCCATGTAGCGAGTTTTCGGCCAATGACTCCTGATCCAGTTGGCTCAAGGCATTAGGTGAAACACCCCTCGGGCTTAATTACTCGAACCAGACTACGCCACGAGGTTAGACTTGTCATCTCCTCATTTATTTGTTTATTTATTTTAAATTTTTTTTTCAAGATAGAGAAGGTAAACTGAACCATATAATGTGACTGCAACGTGACTATAGGTCAACCAAGGTCGGAACATAAGGCACTTAGATGATCTAGCCGGGGTATTCAATCTCTATCTTTATGTGAAAACCAAATCAAGAACCTTATAGTACGGACAAGGATACTCGTACTTCTTTTACAGATATGGCTTAATAAAAATGCATTAAACAAATGTGAACTCCTGAGGCCTTCCTATAATCATTAAATACATGTGCGGAGATCTAATAATAGGTCTCTGATCAGTCATAGTACGCATGTATTCCTTGCCTTAATAGTTGCACAAACTCAATATGAAAATACATGTGCATTTGCTTAGAAAAGAATGCAATTTTTTTTTTTTTCTTCCCTCCCCCCAACTTAAACATTGCATTGTCCTCAATGTAATAGATACAAGAAAGCTATAATGAAAGACAGTAGAGAAAATAATATTGAAGAGAAGAAGAATACCTTGAGCTGTTGATATCCAGAAAATAAAACCTATAAAACTAGAAAAATAATCCTAACTAATATACACATACCTTTGCCTTCATGCTCAGTCATAAGAAGGCTCCTCCAAGGAAAAGGAGTCCTCTTCATCTGCAAAATTCTCAAGAAAAGGTTTTAACCTATGTCCATTTACCTTAAAAATTCTACCATCCCGTGGATTCTCAATCTCAACCGCCCCATGTGGAAAAACGGTTTTTATAATGTAAGGACCTGTCCATCTCGATCGCAACTTACCAGAAAACAGATGTAAGCGAGAATCATATAAAAGAACTTTTTGCAAAGGTTCAAAAGATTTTTTTAAAATTGATTTATCATGTAAGATCTTCATTCGTTCTTTGCAAATTTTAGCATTGTCATAAGCATCTCTGCGAATCTCATTAAGCTCGTTTAATTGCAATTTTCTAGCTAGACCGGCATCTTGTAAATCAAAATTCAATTTTCTAATTGCCCAATACGATTTATGTTCTATTTCTACAGGCAGATGACACGCTTTTCCATAGTGTTGCCCAGTAGATACAACCCAAGAGGGGGGGTGAATTGGGTCTTTTAAAACTTTTAAGCTACTTCTAGCACTTTTTGATTAATTATGCTAAGTTGTATATATGCGCAGTGAAGGTTAAACTTAGCGACAGTTTGATGTATAGAATGTGACTTGATTGAGTATGCTTGCAACTAAAGAATTCGCGGATAATAGTTAAGCAAGCAATTTATCTAAGTGAGTAAGTGTGTGAGTTAGATAATGACAAAAAGCATTACAAACACAGCAAACATATAGTGGTTCGGTGCACCCCAGCACCTACATCCACTCCCCAAGACTTCTTGGGAATTTCACTATAATCCTACAGATTACAGTCGGTTGTTTTACAAGCTCACAACCCAACTTGTTGTTTTGCGAGATCACAACGAACTCGGTCGGTTTTCCCAGGCTCACCGACTAGAACCAACCCCGATTGTTTTTCCGGGCTCACAATCAAACCCTTACACGTTGGTTTTACCCTCGGCTCACCAACAAACCTATCTCCGTTGGTTTTCCCCTTTGGCTCACCAACAAACCTATCTCCGTTGGTTTTCCCTTTGGCTCACCAACAAACCTTACACCGTTGGTTTTCCCTTTGGCTCACCAACAAACCTTTAACCCCTTGATTCAATCCCTTGATTGAATCAAGTTACAAGATATTAAAACAAAGTTTAAGATAAATCAAAGCTTCTTAAACAAGCAAATATAACAATATAAACAAACAGAGTAAAGAGAAGCCCTCAAACGAGTTTTGAAGATGGAGGAGCTCGACTTCTTCTTTACTTGACCCTCTTCTGATTTGGCACGAAGTAGAGGATCACCGAGGCAGCACACTGATGGAGAGGAAGCTTTGGGATTCACTTGGAAGCTCTTCTTCTCTCTATTTCTCTTTGGATGGCCCTTTTTGTGCTTATGGGAGATTTTCCTTGTAATCTCTTTCCTAAATGTTTTCTCCCACTTCCATGAGTTCTCCCCTAGCTCTCTTCTTGTTTTTATAGCTTTAGATGGAGTGGAAACAAGAATATAGCCGTTAGAGACAAAAATATAGCCGTTGGAACCAGTCTGCACCTCCTGACAATATTACCGTTGGGATCGGAGTCGACTCGCGCGATCAGGAGTCGACTCGGCTGTAGCGGGAGTCGACTCAAGCTTTTCCGGAGTCGACTCGGCAACTGTTCCAAATTTGAATTTTGTCCACTCGAGTCGACTCGACTATCCTGGGAGTCGACTCGAATCCCAGAGTCCGAACTCCCGATCCTCTGTCTTTTGGCTCGTCCAGTCTTGGAGTCGACTCGAACTTCCTTGGAGTCGACTCGGCTCTCAGTTTTCGAAAGTTGGTCTTCTGCCATCTTAGTGTAGTGCTGCCTTGGAGTCGACTCGAGCTGTCTGGGAGTCGACTCGAATCTCAGAGGCAGTAACTTGGTTTTCTGTCTGTTGATGGTCGCGGAGTCTCGGAGTCGACTCGTGCAATGCGGGAGTCGACTCGAATCTCAGAGTCCCAAAAATGCTCTCTGACTTTTTCCTTGTGTTCCGCTGAGAGTCGACTCTTGCTTTCTTTGGAGTCGACCTACCAACCATCGGAGTCGACTCGCGTTCCACTGGAGTCGACTCGAATCTCAGACCCGAAAACTGCTCTCTGACTTTTCTGCCTGTGACTCCTAGGAGTCGACTCATACTTCTCCGGAGTCGACTCATACTTCTCCGGAGTCGACTCGAATTCCACTGGAGTCGACTCGAAGACTGTTCTTTTGAATTTTTCTTTTGATTTTACTCCTCCAATTTGAATCCTTTGAACTTTAAACTTTGGGCCAATAAATTGTAGCTTTCTTCCAACTTGAGAGCTTTGGAGGCCTTCTTGTGTTCTCCCAACTTGCTATGTTCCTTGCAAAATAAATATCTTTCTCCTTGCAACATAAGCATTAGTATCTATACTTCAAGGTTTTGTGATCATCAAAATCAATTTATGAATCAATCTTTGGGTCATCAATCTCCCCCTTTTTGATGATGACAAAACTTGGAGTATATGCAATATAAAAGATATTGATTTCTAGAAGTAATACATAGCTAAGTTGCATGAAGTAGGAAACATATATATTTAAAAACATACTTCATGATAATGCTTTAGATTTAATCAGCTTAACACAATCAACATATTTAAATTTTAAGCTGATTTGTATTCAATTCAAAGTAATAAAGCATTCTGAGTATATAGCATATACTTAGATATTTCTCCCCCTTTTTGACAACATCAAAAAGATAGTGAAACATTAAGTACAAAGATCAGATCAGAACACATCGAGTGTGAATTCAAGAGATTTTCTAATTTGATACCACAGATAGTTTTCTAATCAAGTGTAGGTGGAATCTTCCTTAGGTTAATTCAAGAAGTACCACAAATGATATTCAAGGAAAAACATGAGTGGAAATCTAACCTCTCTTTAATAATAAGTATGAAAGCTTGTTCATTGAAGAACGTTTGCCCAATCTATTAAGTATTTTATCAACATGAGAGCAATTTAATTGATTTTCAGAGTAAAAGATCAAAACTTATATACTTGAAAAACATATCATCATGTTGGATCATGACTTCAAAGTTCTTTTTATGATAATAAGAGCATTGGGGCACAAATACCAAAATATGAATTCATGCAATTTATGATATATCTTAGAGCTCTTTTAAGGACTTTCTTTTATTCCTTTAGAAAATAAGCACGATTTGATACATATATAAAAATATGAATTGGCACAATATTGAAGTTCTAAAGAGCAAGCCAATTAGGACTCATTAGTGAATTCCAAAATAGATTTTCTACGAGATACTCAAGAAAATTTAACACGTTATTCTCCCCTTTTTTCATTAAATTAGAGGCTCTTAAGATCAACTATTTGAATTGCAATTTGGTTCATGATTTGTGCAGAAGATATATTAACCAAATAACATGCCTCAAGGTGTATCATAAAGATTTTCAGATTTAAATTTCAGATGATACATATTGGAGAGTATTAGGATCACTTTTCATTTAGTATTCTTTCCCTCTTCTATAGATTTATGTAATTAAGTTCCGTGAGACCTCTCCTTCTGAAATTTTCTTTCTCCCCCTCTATTGATCATTCCATTTAAGAGTTTAGAATTTGAAGATAATGTTCATAAAATTGTCAATCTCAAAAATATATTTTCTATAAGTTTCAGCTCATTTTCATAAGACTCAAGGTTTGAGATAAGACAGCCTTTATAGAACTCATCTCAAGGTAATTAAAGCATGTCTTGCAATATAAGGAGGTTCATCAAAATCAATCCATAAAATTCAAGGTATGCATCAAATTAAAGTTTCTTTAGGATAAGATACTGAATATCTAAAGCTCCCCCTCAAAAGATGCATTCTTCTTTAATCATTCTTTTCTTTGGTTGAATTTCAGAATTTAATAATAAACGTGAATAAAACTGAAATTCTATGTTATCGAGAATGTAGAGTGATCTAGAATTATTCAAAATTTATAGTATTCACTCTATATATATATATTCTGATGATAGTTTCTAAGAATGTAGGAGAGAAAAACATATAGATGATCATTGAGGTATGTGTATTTATAGAACTCAATTTCTTAATCACAGTTCTTCAGCAATGTATACATGAAGCTCAAAAAATTTTTTAAATATTAAAATAAAGTCATATATTTTAAAAATATTTACTTGCAATCAAGATCATCGTAAGACACATCATTTGAATCAAAATTAGTATACTTTGAAGATAAGAAATGATATGTTTCGGATGCGTATCGGAGCAATCAAAATAAATTCTGTTTTTCTTACATTAACATTTTATTTAGTAATCATATGGAGTTTAAACTTTTATACAAAATCGGATTCTGAATTACATAGGATTTTCAATAGAAGCTTTCTAAGTCATAATATGAGATATGTATCTTTCACAATGTAGCTCATCTTAAATTGTTACGATTGAAAAATACATATTTCAATAACATTAAAGCACTTTCAGAATCTTTGTGTTTAATTTTGAGTTTCGATACAAAATAAAGGATATTTTAACAAGTATTAGGACATTATGTATCAAAGTTAGGCAAGTAGAAAGATAGATCAATATCAGTTTATTTTTCCTAAATAGAGATGTTCTTCTCTTCTCCTTTCTGCAATTTTATTTAGCTTTCAGATTTTAACAATGATTGTGAATGACAAATCTGAAATTTCTTTTCAATAAAACTAAACAAAAGATGTTATGTAGCAATTCAAACATTCAATCAAATTGTCCAAGTATGAAACATTACAAAATATTGAGAATCCATAAATCAAGACATCATACCATATGCAAAATATACCATGTGTTAAGTCATGCATTAAAATACTAAGTACAAGAATGTCAAGGATCAAAATCAATTCTTTTCAAATAAACTCCCCCTATTTAAATATAATCTTGCAATAATTTCATCCTTAAAGTGTGTTTTCAAGTGATTAAAAATTTGACTTAATTCTACTTTCATTTACTTTGTTTTTCATTTATAACTTTCTTATGCTCTATACTCTATTTGCTCCCTATCCGGTGGAGTTGGGAAGGGGCACGAGGTACTACCACTAGCCTCCCTCTTGTGCCGTCCCTAATATGCCCTACACCGAATAGTTGGGTCAAATAGTGCCGGGTACTACCACTAGCCTCCCCATTGGCACCATCCCTATGATGAGCAATATAGAAAGGTTAAAATGTTTACTTCAAAACCTCCCTATTTAAGTGTAATTAATTATGGATTTTATCCCTTCCAAAAGAATGCTCACACAAGTCTCACAAATGTGTCGAATATATTAAGTTTGTTTTGCTTTTCCTTAAGGTTGAAGTGTTTGCCTCTACTTGGATTTTACTTCTCTTGAATAATATCCATTTTCTTTTCTTTATCTCTCTCTCTTTTTGTTATTCTCAAGTAATTTTCATGAGAGAGCAGAATAGAGAATTAATCTTACGTATCATATATATGTATATCATGCAAACAATATTTTCATTATGCTCAAGGTTTCATAACTTCTCACAAGTTATTTTACATCAACATTTTAAGCATATACTTGTGTATTTCATGGTTATGACATAGGCAAAGATATATTTTAGTTTGGGCAAACCATGAAATAATTTCTAAAAGTATAAGTCAGTCAATACACATATAGACATGATATCAAAAATTAATAATTAAAGAATTTAATCATGCCATAATAAGATTTAAGTTACTGACTTTGCTCAACTAATTTGTGAGAAAGGTATCTAAATTACCTATTCATTATATGTTCTTCAAGCCAAACTAGATTTCTTATGTGTGAACTTTTGGCTGAAGAAGATCCTCTCTCTTGTTTGCATGTAAATGTTTAGTGTATCTTACATGAAGATATCCTTCAAGTTGAAATCTCTCATTTTTCTTTCTTGAAGGAAGGTCATTAGTTTCTTTAAGATACAAAGCATTCATCCAACATATATATTTTTTAACTAGATGACTCAATATAAGATATGACAATAGTTGCATGTTGAGTCACTTTACTCAAGAGATTGCCTAAATATAAGCAAGCACATATCATTTGAACTAAAGAGATAGATTCATTAACCAAGATAGTTTAAGTCAATTTAGTTTAGATTCTATTTGCTTAAGATAATTATCAATAAGATATGTTAACTATGTTTTAATCAATTTATCTTAAACATTTGTTTCTATCAAAATTCAGATTATGATTCATTTGTTATCAATAAATTATGATTCATTAGAGTTAGATTGAAGTCTTGCATAAGGGCACATAATGATCACACAATCTGGTCTATTAGGTGTTTGATGAAATAATTATTCTATCATGCTTTTGATGCTTGTTCCAAATCACATATTGCTTTATCATATTGGTAATGAGTGTTTTCAAATAAGGTGGTTATTTTACATAGATTTTTTTTTTAAATGAAATAACCACATAGACGTATATTCTACACATTCATTTGACAGAATATAAAGCTCATAAAGCAAGCAAATGATAATGGTGATCTTTACTTCTAATCATGCAAGAATTTCATCAAGATCTAATTCATCTTTTCTTGATTGAATCTTTTAGTAGTCACCAATTTTTCTTCATTAAGTGCATTTCTGAAAACTCAATTTGGTTCTAATTATTAACAAGTTTTCAGATTGTCATATGTAAAAGATTAAACATATCCATATATAATTTGATTTTAGTATCTTGATAATGAATCATTAGTCTCATAAAGAATAAACTGAATTGATATTTCTTTAACTAGAATCTTTTCATTGAATATTCTATATGCATTGCTTGATGAATGATATCCAAGGATAGAAATATCTTTATCAGATTTGGCATTATTTTCATAAGAATATATCAGGTATAACGTGTACGACTGAAAAATATGAAAGATATGCAGTAGTTCATTTTCTATTTTTCAGAAGATCAAATGGAGTTTTCATTAAATATAGACCTAATAGAAACCATATATATGACAAGCAATGATGATAGCTTTTAAATGACTATCGTACAACATTGCCTTTTTCATTTCTTCAAGGATTCTATTAACCCTATTTTACTTATGGTGTTCTTTGGTGCAGAAATAATTGTATTCAATATTATTTCTGTGCACAACTTAATACAAAATTGGTTTTCAACACTATGCCATGATACTTCTTTTACTTTCATAGTTTGCAAACCTTTTTCATTTGATCCCTTTCACAAGATTTAGCAAATGCAGAAAATACTTTAATTTTACTTGCCAAAAACAAATCCAATGTAAGCTTGTGAAAACTTAGTGATGGA
Source organism: Phoenix dactylifera (assembly GCF_009389715.1). NCBI lineage: Eukaryota > Viridiplantae > Streptophyta > Magnoliopsida > Arecales > Arecaceae > Phoenix > Phoenix dactylifera. The sequence continues at coordinate 19,786,907 of NC_052405.1, forward strand.
AACAACATCTTTAGTCTTGTTTGTTTCCTTAGTTAACATGCATAGTAAACTTTGACCTTGCAGAAGATATTCTAAGTAAACCAATGACAAGATCTTTTGAGATTAGGTCCATACTAGCATAAGTTAATTTTATATGCCAAAAAGAATTCTTTGATCATAGTATTTATAATACATATATTCAAAGATATACCAAGTACACATTTTCATATCTATGATCAATGAACAATAATGCCATGGATAAAAACTCTCAGTCAAGCATATAGAGAATTCATTGAGTTATTCTTAGGAGAATTGATTTACCAAATTATCCATCTATAAGTAAAGCATAATCTAGAAAGATGGAGTGATTTGGATATATTTTCTTTTCATATCAGAAATATCACTTATATCACAAGAAAAGAATGATTAATACTTGCAAGATGTGTTTTAATCAACTAATAAAACAATTTCAGTATGAGAGGATGCGAGAATTACTGATTTCATTATTATTTTTTTGTTAATAACTTTTTAAGTTTCTTTATGTTCCATGGGTACCTTGGTACACCTATGTGTCCATCCTCATTTTCTCATTTTGGGTACCCAAGCTTGCTTGAGTCCTTGAGAGTTAGGACATATGGTTCCTTTTGGAACCCATATCTGTTTAATAGTAATAACTTTACCATTTAATTTAATTATACTAGAACGATAGGTAAAGTTGTTATTCCCATCCTTTTCATTTTTGAAATAAGTTATCTTATTTAATGGTTTGCTTGATAAATTGATAACCTTTTTCTCTAGAGATTTATGGCTAAGTGAAGGAGTCAAGCTAAATTTTGATTTATCAAAATCAGCATGTTGGCTTTCAAACATCATTTTTAATCTTTCTGAGCTTACGGTGAATTTGTTAATGCAAGATTTTAATTGATTAATTTCTTCGCGTAAGTTTTGATTTTCTTTAATTAAGCTATGATTTTTCTGAATCAATTCTTCTGAAAATGACCTTAAGCTTTCATTTTCAGAATTTAGTTTCTTAAGATTTTTATTCTTTACAGTTAATTTTCTACATTCACTATACAACTCATGAAAAGCATTTAATAATTCATCATAAGAGAATTCTTCTTGAAAATCATTTGAGGTAAGAGTAGATTCAGATTTTACCTTGTCTTCTTGTGCCATAAAGCACAAGTCAGTTACCTCTTGTAGTTTCTTGGAGCTAATATCATCATTGTTGCTCCTAACCTTTATTTTTTGGCTTGACTCTTTCTTGGTCAAGGCTTTCTTCCTTTTTATCTCTTTCTTCCTTTCTTCTTGCTTTCTCTTTTTCCTTGTCTTTAGGAAGCTGATTTGCCTCGGAGTCGACTCGGACCTTATTGGAGTCGACTCGGCTAGCTTGGGAGTCGACTCGGAACTACTTGGAGTCGACTCGTTCACAGGGTCTTCAAGACTGTGTCTCTGCCTTTCAGACTGTTCTTCTCTAGGAGTCGACTCGGACGAACTGGGAGTCGACTCGGCTACTGTGGAGGATTCTGCAATCTCATTGTTAGTACGCAATTGAAGCACATGTGAGCTAATCTGAGATTTATCATAAATAGTTTCTAAAGTATCCCAGATCTCCTTAGCAGATAAGCATGCAGAAATTTCATTAAACTTCGTTTCATGAATAGCACAATATAATATGTTCATAGCATTAGCATTCAATTGTGCTAAGTCCTTTTCATTAATAGTTTTAGAGAGTGTATGAAGGTCATTTATTATGATTTTCCATAAATAATAGTTTTGTGATTGAATAAAAATGCGCATGCGTGCTTTCCAATATGTGTAGTCTATGCCATTAAACAGTGGAGGCCTATCAATTAACTGTCCTTCTCCTAGAAAACTATCTATTTGAGTTGTCATGATCTTTGGCTCTTGATCGTGAGATCAATAATTAATCTTAGAGCACCTGCTCTGATACCACTTGTTGCCCAGTAGATACAACCCAAGAGGGGGGGTGAATTGGGTCTTTTAAAACTTTTAAGCTACTTCTAGCACTTTTTGATTAATTATGCTAAGTTGTATATATGCGCAGTGAAGGTTAAACTTAGCGACAGTTTGATGTATAGAATGTGACTTGATTGAGTATGCTTGCAACTAAAGAATTCGCGGATAATAGTTAAGCAAGCAATTTATCTAAGTGAGTAAGTGTGTGAGTTAGATAATGACAAAAAGCATTACAAACACAGCAAACATATAGTGGTTCGGTGCACCCCAGCACCTACATCCACTCCCCAAGACTTCTTGGGAATTTCACTATAATCCTACAGATTACAGTCGGTTGTTTTACAAGCTCACAACCCAACTTGTTGTTTTGCGAGATCACAACGAACTCGGTCGGTTTTCCCAGGCTCACCGACTAGAACCAACCCCGATTGTTTTTCCGGGCTCACAATCAAACCCTTACACGTTGGTTTTACCCTCGGCTCACCAACAAACCTATCTCCGTTGGTTTTCCCCTTTGGCTCACCAACAAACCTATCTCCGTTGGTTTTCCCTTTGGCTCACCAACAAACCTTACACCGTTGGTTTTCCCTTTGGCTCACCAACAAACCTTTAACCCCTTGATTCAATCCCTTGATTGAATCAAGTTACAAGATATTAAAACAAAGTTTAAGATAAATCAAAGCTTCTTAAACAAGCAAATATAACAATATAAACAAACAGAGTAAAGAGAAGCCCTCAAACGAGTTTTGAAGATGGAGGAGCTCGACTTCTTCTTTACTTGACCCTCTTCTGATTTGGCACGAAGTAGAGGATCACCGAGGCAGCACACTGATGGAGAGGAAGCTTTGGGATTCACTTGGAAGCTCTTCTTCTCTCTATTTCTCTTTGGATGGCCCTTTTTGTGCTTATGGGAGATTTTCCTTGTAATCTCTTTCCTAAATGTTTTCTCCCACTTCCATGAGTTCTCCCCTAGCTCTCTTCTTGTTTTTATAGCTTTAGATGGAGTGGAAACAAGAATATAGCCGTTAGAGACAAAAATATAGCCGTTGGAACCAGTCTGCACCTCCTGACAATATGACCGTTGGGATCGGAGTCGACTCGCGCGATCAGGAGTCGACTCGGCTGTAGCGGGAGTCGACTCAAGCTTTTCCGGAGTCGACTCGGCAACTGTTCCAAATTTGAATTTTGTCCACTCGAGTCGACTCGACTATCCTGGGAGTCGACTCGAATCCCAGAGTCCGAACTCCCGATCCTCTGTCTTTTGGCTCGTCCAGTCTTGGAGTCGACTCGAACTTCCTTGGAGTCGACTCGGCTCTCAGTTTTCGAAAGTTGGTCTTCTGCCATCTTAGTGTAGTGCTGCCTTGGAGTCGACTCGAGCTGTCTGGGAGTCGACTCGAATCTCAGAGGCAGTAACTTGGTTTTTCTGTCTGTTGATGGTCGCGGAGTCTCGGAGTCGACTCGTGCAATGCGGGAGTCGACTCGAATCTCAGAGTCCCAAAAATGCTCTCTGACTTTTTCCTTGTGTTCCGCTGAGAGTCGACTCTTGCTTTCTTTGGAGTCGACCTACCAACCATCGGAGTCGACTCGCGTTCCACTGGAGTCGACTCGAATCTCAGACCCGAAAACTGCTCTCTGACTTTTCTGCCTGTGACTCCTAGGAGTCGACTCATACTTCTCCGGAGTCGACTCATACTTCTCCGGAGTCGACTCGAATTCCACTGGAGTCGACTCGAAGACTGTTCTTTTGAATTTTTCTTTTGATTTTACTCCTCCAATTTGAATCCTTTGAACTTTAAACTTTGGGCCAATAAATTGTAGCTTTCTTCCAACTTGAGAGCTTTGGAGGCCTTCTTGTGTTCTCCCAACTTGCTATGTTCCTTGCAAAATAAATATCTTTCTCCTTGCAACATAAGCATTAGTATCTATACTTCAAGGTTTTGTGATCATCAAAATCAATTTATGAATCAATCTTTGGGTCATCACATAGACTAGCCGGTAGGGAGATATGCCAAGAATGGTTTTGTATGCAGTACGATAGGCCCATAATGCATCTGATAGTTTCAAGGACCAATCTTTTCGTGATGGGTTCACCGTTTTCTCTAAAATACGCTTGATCTCTCTATTGGCTAATTCTACTTGGCCACTAGTTTGCGGGTGATATGGGGTAGCAACTTTGTGGGTGACACCATACTTTTTTAATAATGTCTCAAAAGGCTTATTACAAAAGTGTTTTCCACCATCACTAATTATGACCTTAGGCATCCCAAATCGTGAAAAAATATTTTCTTTTAAAAACTTCAGGACGGGTTTGTGATCATTGGTCTTACAAGCAACAGCTTCTACCCATTTGGACACATATTCGACACCGACTAAAATGTACTCATATCCAAAAGATGGTGGAAATGGGCCCATAAAATCGATGCCCCAACAATCGAAAATTTCGACAATAGTAATGGGTTGAAGAGGCATCATTTGCCTACGAGTTAGACTTCCAATACGTTGACATGGATCACATGTCCTGCAGAACTCGTGAGCATCTTTGAACATAGTGGGCCAATAGAAACCACATTGCAAAACTTTTGCAACAGTTTTCTTAGAGGCAAAGTGTCCACCGCAAGCATCAGTGTGGCAGAAAGTAAGTACGCTTTGTATATCATGATCCGGTATGCATCGTCTAAAGATTTGATCATTGCAATATTTAAACAAATAGGGTTCGTCATAGTAATAATTCTTTACTTCGCGCAAGAAAATTTTTCTATCTGTCGACCCCCAATGCTCCGGCATCTGGCTTGTAACAAGAAAATTTACAATATCTGCATACCATGGTATACTAGAAAGTGCAAACAACTGCTCTTCAGGGAATGAGTCCTTGATGGAAAACTGTGGCACTGAATCATGAAAAACTAATCGTGATAAATGGTCAGCAACCACATTCTCTACTCCTTTTTTATCTTTGATAGTGATGTCAAATTCTTGGAGTAGAAGTATCCATCGTATTAAGCGTGGTTTGGCATCTTTCTTATCCAACAAATATTTTAGTGCCGCATGGTCCGTGAAGATAACAATAGGAGCACCAAGGATATAAGAGCGAAATTTATCTAAGGCAAATACTACTGCAAGCAATTCCTTCTCGGTGGTAGTGTAATTCATTTGAGCATCGTTTAAGGTCTTGCTTGCATAGTAAATGACATATGGCTTATTATCCTTGCGTTGTCCTAGGGCAGCTCCTATCGCATAGTCGCTAGCGTCGCACATAATCTCAAAAGGTAATGACCAATCAGGTGGTCACACGATGGGTGCAGTGCTAAGCATAGACTTCAACTTTTCGAATGCCTCTTGACAGGTTTCAGTCCAATTGAACGGTGTATCAAGGGATAGGAGGTTACATAATGGTCGAGCTATGACACTAAAGTCCTTGATGAACCTCCTATAAAATCCGGCGTGACCCAAAAATGATCTAACATCTCTAACCGTCTTGGGTGCAGGTAGCTTAGCAATTAAATCAGTCTTAGCTCTATCTACTTCCATGCCCTTCGATGAAACAATATGTCCTAAGACAATTCCCTTTTGCACCATGAAGTGGCATTTCTCCCAATTCAGTATCAAGTTCTTTTCCATACATCGAGCTAAGACAGCTTGTAAATGTGACAGGCAATCATCAAATGTGTCGCCAAAAACGGAGAAGTCGTCCATGAACACTTCCAAAAATTTCTCGTTCATGTCTTCAAAGATGCTGAGTATGCATCTTTGGAATGTTGCAGGTGCATTACCCAACCCGAATGGCATTCGTCGGAAAGCAAATGTGCCAAAAGGACAAGTGAAGGTAGTCTTCTCTTGATCTTTCGGTGAAATTTCAATTTGATAATATCCCGAATAGCCATCGAGAAAACAAGAAATCATGCCCTGCAACCCTCTCCAATACTTGGTCTAGGAAGGGTAGAGGAAAGTGATCCTTTCGTGTGACCAAATTCAGCTTTCGGTAGTCAACACACATGCGCCAACTCGTCGGGACACGAGTTGGAACTAGTTCACCTTGTTCATTTTCTACTACCGTCAAACCCGATTTCTTAGGAACGACTTGAGTAGGGCTTACCCACTTGCTGTCGGAAATTGGGTAAATAATACCCACGTCAAGCAACTTGAGGACTTCTGCCTTAACCACATCTCTCATCGTAGGATTCAACCTTCGTTGCATTTGCCTTGTGGTTTTGGCATTGTCCTCCAAATATATCCGGTGTGTGCAAACTAAGGGGCTAATCCCCTTCAAGTCGGCAATAGACCACCCTAAAGCTCCTTTATGATTCTTTAGAACACCAAGTAATTTTCTTTCTTGGTCATGATTAAGATCAGACGAGATAATTATAGGGTAAGTGTCCTCGGGTCCAAGAAAGGCATACTTGAGTTCCTTTGGTAAAGGTTTTAACTCGAGCTTAGGCACTTGCTCATGGGATGGTACTATCTTTGCTTCTCGAGGTGGCAACTGCTCAAATTTTTCTACTTTTGGTCTCCATCCATTGATCATCATGGCGTTCGAAAAATTCATACTAGGTTTGACCAACAAATCATCTTCATTGGTGCCATTAGAACACCAATCAATTAAACTATCGCCGGATGGATCGTTAAATGCTTCAGCTAATAAATATTCCTCCGCGATAGTTTCAACCCAATCAACCTCCTTACTCTCTTCGGGATCATTAGGTTGTTTGCACACATTAAAAATGTTCAGTTCTAAGGTCATGTTACCAAAAGAAAGCTTCATGACGCCATTCCTACAATTAATCAATGCATTAGAAGTTGCAAGGAATGGACGTCCTAAAATGACCGGAATCTGAGACTGTGAGTTCGAAGCCGGATGTGTGTCCAATACGATAAAATCGACAGGAAAATAGAATTTATCTACTTGAACCAATACATCCTCGATAATCCCCCTCGGAATTTTAATTGACATGTCAGCTAATTGCAAAGTGATGGAGGTTGGCTTCAACTCACCTAAACCAAGTTGCTCATATACAGAATATGGCAACAGATTCACACTTGCCCCTAAATCTAACAATGCTCGCTCTATCCTAAAGTTGCCTATGATGCATGAGATGGTTGGGCAACCTGAATCCTTAAATTTAGGGAGAATATTGTGCTGCAAAATAGCACTCACATTTTCAGTTAAAAATGCCTTCTTCTTAACATTTAATCGGCGTTTGACAGTACACAAGTCCTTCAAAAATTTGGCATATGAGGGTACTTGTTTGATTGCATCAAGAAGAGGTATGTTGATCTTTACTTGTTTAAAAAGCTCAAGAATTTCAGAATTAGGTTCGAGATTTTGCAACGGCTTTAACCGTTGTGGAAAAGGTGGAGGAAAAGGACATTCAACTTTCTTGGTAGAAGTTGGGACCTCAACTTCTTCTTTGTCCCTTTCATCGACTTTGGGAGCATCAGAATTAGAAGTGACCTGCGGTCTCAATGGAACGGTCTGATCAATGACTTTCCCATTACGCAAAGTCATGATGCTCTTTGCATGCTCTGTATGCGAACTAGAAGGAGCCGTATTATTACTACCGTGCACTTGTGGGTTAGGTTGGGGTTGAGCTGGAAGCTTACCCTTCTCTTGGGTACTTAGGACGGTGGTCAACATTGACAATTGGTTCCTTATATCTTCAAAGTTTCGAGTATTTTGAGCATTGATATTCGCTTGACCTTGTAGAAAAGTTTGTATGGATTGCAAAGTATCCTCGATATTTGGCTTTTGAGAGGGTGGTGATGCAAAAGTAGGATGTGCAGGTGGAGGAGCTGAATGGTGTGACTGTTGAGGATGATCATTTCTCCACCTAAAATTTGGATGATTCTTCCAACCAGGGTTATAGGTATTCGAGTATGGATCGTTATAAGGCTTTTGGTAGGAGTTCATAGCATTTGCTTGATCGTGCAAGACTTCTTTGAATGCCGGTATGGTGGGACAATCTGTAGTAGTATGACCCGACATATCGCAGATACCACAACACTCGTTTCTAAGCTCTATAGTCTTGATAGGCTCAACCTTCCTAAGCTCAATTTCTTCTACCTTCCTAGTGAGGGCTGCCATTTTAGCATGAAGATCATCCTCAGTTCTGAGGTTGTAAAAGCCTCCCTGTACAGAGCTAGTAGGCTTAGGTAAAGACTTGGTGTTTCTATCCCCGTTATCCCAAAGTTGGGCAGTCTCAGCAAGGGAATCCAAATATTCCCATGCCTCATCAGGTTGTTTTTCTAAGAATCTACCATTGCACATGGTCTCTACAAACTGTTTCAACTGTGGAGATAAACCTTCATAAAAGAAGCTAATGGTTCTCCAAGTTTCGAATCCGTGATGAGGGCATGAGAGAAGAAGGTCTTTAAATCTTTCCCAACATTCATAAAATGTTTCATTATCTTTTTGTTGGAAATTGCTAATATGTCTTTTTAAAAAGTTGGTCCTTTGTGTGGGAAAGAACTTCTTTAAATATTCTCTCTGCATATCTTGCCAAGTTCTTATTGATCTAGGTCGCAAGGAGTTTAGCCATGTTTTGGCCTTATCCTTTAGAGAGAAAGGGAACAATGTCAACTTGAGGACATCCTCGGTGACGTTTGGCACTCTAAATGTAATGCTCAATTCTTCAAAATCCTTTAAATGAAGATACGGACTCTCGGACTCTAACCCGTGGAACTTGGGCAGCAATTGAATTACCCCGGGTTTGATGTCAAAATGTCCTACATTATCGAAAAAAATTATGCATGAAGGCTGACTAGTCCTAGCCGGTTGTAGGTATTGTCTTAGGGTCATAATATGGGGTTCACGTTCTCGATTGTGGTGACTCCCCGCATCTTCATTTAAATCAGCCATCTCACAAGGTGTGAGATATTGAGAAGAAATTTCAGGGGTATGTCCTAAGGGATGATCTAAATTTGTACGACTTAATCGACCGGTGTTGTCCCTATTCCACTTTAGCATGCAAAATATTTTCCTCTCTTTTTTTTTAAATAAATATAAGTACCAACTAAAGATACCCTAAAACGAAAATCTATTTACAATTAAACATGCTGTTGCCCAGATAGACAACCCAAGAGGGGGGGGTGAATTGGGTTTTAAAACAATTTGGATAATTTAAAACGTTATGGATGATTAATTAAAAACTATGCCAAGTTATTTAATTAATTACTATGTGCTGTGAGCAATATGAAATGAGAAGAGGAAGAGACAATCAATCACAAACACAAGTTTTATAGTGGTTCGGAGCTATCCCTTGCTCCTACGTCCACTCCCCAAGTTTCTCTTGGGAATACACTATAACCCCCTTGGATTACAGCCGGTTGTTTTGCAAGCTCACAACCAAACTTGTTGTTTTACGAGCTAACAACGAACTCGGTCGGTTTTCCCAGGCTCACCGACTAGAACCAACCCCGATTGTTTTCCCGGGCTCACAATCAAACCCTTTCACACGTTGGTTTTAAAACTGGCTCACCAACTAACCTTTTTCCCTTTGATTCAATCCCCCGATTGAACCAAGTAAATACACGTAGTAGAAAGAAAACAGAAAATAAGCTTCTCAAAAGCAGGTATGAAACAATATATTCAAGGATGAGTTTAGAAGCCCTCAAACGCTTTTAAGCTTAAGTAGAGGAATGGCTTCTTGACTCTGGTCTCCTCTTGGATGAGTGATCGACTTGAATGTAGGAGGAGGAAGCTTTGAATGCTGGGGAGAAGTTGGTGGCGCAGTAAATGCTGATCTCCCCTTTTTCTCGTTGAAGAGCACTTGCAAAGCTTGAAGACTTGAATGCTTGGAGTGGAATGTATGTTCTCTATTTTGCTACAGTCTTCTGTGGCTATTTAAGCCAACCCCCACGGAAACTAGCCGTTACTCCACTTTTTCTGGCCGTTCTGCACACTCTGCGCAGCCTGACAATGTGACCGTTGGTGGGTTGGAGTCGACTCGCGCGATCAGGAGTCGACTCGGCTGTAGCGGGAGTCGACTCAAGCTTTTCAGGAGTCGACTCGGCAACTGTTCCAAGTTTGAATTAAAGTTGCCGTCACGACTGGGAGTCGACTCGTCTTGGCCCGGAGTCGACTCGCCAACTTCTGGCGCTGACCTGGCAATTTTGGAGTCGGCTTTTCCTCTGTAGACCGTGGATACAAATTTGAATTTTGCCCTCTCGAGTCGACTCGACTGTCCTGGGAGTCGACTCGAATCTCAGAGCCCGAACTCCCGATTCTCTGTCTTTTGGCTCATCCAGTCTTGGAGTCGACTCGAACTTCCTTGGAGTCGACTCGGCTCTCAGTTTCCGAAAGTTGGTCTTCTGCCTTTTGACGTGAAGCTTGTCTTGGTGTCGACTCGAGCTGTCTGGGAGTCGACTCGAATCTCAGTGGCAGTAACATGGTTTTCTCTGTTGATGGTCGCACAATCTTGGAGTCGACTCGCGTAATGCGGGAGTCGACTCGAATCTCAGAGTCCATAAAACACTCTCTGACTTTTTCTTTGTGCACCGGTGGGAGTCGACTCGCGTTCCACTGGAGTCGACTCGAATCTCAGAGTCCATAAAATACTCTCTGACTCTTTCTTTGTGTACCGCTGGGAGTCGACTCGCGTTCCACTGGAGTCGACTCGAATCTCAGAGTCCATAAAACACTCTCTGACTTTTTCTTTGTGCACCGCTGGGAGTCGACTCGCGTTCCACTGGAGTCGACTCGAATCTCAGATCTGAAAGACTGCTCTTCTATCCTTCTGTCTGTTTTCAGTCGGAGTCGACTCATACTGATTAGGAGTCGACTCGAGCTCGTGCCAGTGACCTTGATACGCTTGGAGTCGACTCGTGAAACTCGGGAGTCGACTCGAGTCTCAGACATTGGTTCAGCAGACTTCTTAACTTATCCAAAATACTGTAAACCATGTCTAGAAACACTTGAGCAGGATTTTCACTGAAACACTCAATTGAATTCATTAGTAATCACACGATATACTCAAATGCTTTGAGCTCATCAAAATCAAACGGGGTTTTAATCAATCACTCCACAATCTCCCCCTTTTTGATGATGACAAAACTTTGAGTATACGTAAAATGAATTGCTCAATAAATAATGAAATAAAATTCACAAGTGAATTCAAATGTCTGAAAATTTAATTTATCCAAGTTTGAAAGGTGTGAAACATTTAAATTTCGGAGTTAAAGCTCCCCCTTTCATTTGGAATTATATAAGCCTCCATATTATGCAATCAATTGTTTGGCTTATATGTTATCAATGATTTATCTTGATTAAAATTCAGATTCTCCCCCTCAACATATGCATTCAACTAGTTTTAGTTTTCTGAATTTCCTTTTAATGCTTTGAAATTTTTGAACTGAATTTTTTGTTTTTAGAGGGAAAATCTGTCAATTTGTTCTTGAGTACGATTAAGCTAATCTCCGAATATCCCTTGAATAGATTCTGGAGATTACTCCATTAGGAGCCCCAAAAGAGAGATAATGAGCCTCGAGGTACCGAATCCACTTAGAACAAATTTGTGTGTGTTTTTAAGAGTTCTTTTACATATTTTAACCATATTTCTCCCCTTATTACATATTTTATACATATTTCTCCCCCTTTTTGTCATCATATCAAAAAGGAGGTAATCACACACACAATCAATGGCACAAATGGCACAATCAAACATCAAATGGCACAGTCAATTGGCACAGAAATAAAGATAAGATGTCTACTCATTGTATTGATATGAAGGTGAATACATTTGAGCATACTATAAGTAAGGCAAAAACAATACAAAAGAAGATAAAACACAACTCAAAATCATCTATGTCCTCCTCGAGGATGTAGCTCCCCCTCTCGAGGATGTAGCTCCTCCTCTCGAGGATGTAGCTCCTCCTCTCGAGGATGCGTCTCCTCCTCTGGAGGATGTGGCTCCTCCTCCCAATCTGCTCCGCTCCATGAGGAGGGCGACTGCCTCTGTGACATGGCTAAGCTGTGTGATGATAGACGAGGTGGCTCTGCTGTGCATAGTGGAGAGCTCAGTCACCGACGTCTGAAGCCCAGTCACTGAGGTCTGAAGTGCGTCCAGCTTGCCGACAATCACATTCGACAAGCGCTCGGCCCCCTCGGTAGTGGTGTGCATGTCACGGCCTATCTCCTCTCGAAACTGTCGAGTGGTGCTCTTGATCTCCCTCATGTTGCGGAACTGGGCCTGCATCAAATCCCTGATATTATATATCTCTTCCCGCACTTTAGCCGTCATGTCTGTCACGGCTGTCAAGGATGGCACCAATGCGGAGGATGGAGTGGGTGCAGGAGTGGGTGCAGGAGTGGCAGCTGGCACGGAACCTCGGAGCTCCCGGAGCAGCTCGTCCCTCAAATCTCGGACGATCTCCTGCCGCAGCTCTCGGAGCTGCTCTGGATCAATACGGACCTCCATAGATGGTGGAGCTGAGGAGGAAGGTCCGGCAGAGGTGGTAGGAGCAGGAGGAGTGGATGGAAGGTCTGGATGATGTGGAGAGTCTGGGTAATCAGAGTCTGGCTCAGGACTGGGTGATGGTCTGGTGGTCTGAGCAGTGAGAGTGGACTTCCTAACCCAGATCCCGTCTTTCTTCCGAAATTCCATCCTGTGCATGGTCCCCGTACCCAAGCGATCAGTCCATCGCAAGGCACGAGAGGGTTCCCTCTCAGGAATGGAAATTTCGTACTGCCTAAACAGGAGAGTGAATATCATCCCGTATGGGAGGGAGAGCCTAGGTCTATCTAAAGGCTCACACATATACCTATAAATCAGCTTGGGGAAGTTGACCGGGGTGTCCTGAAGAATGTAAGACATAATAGCTAGGTCCCTCTCATTCACAAAATCAAATCTTCCTGTCTTAGGGAAGATGGACCTGGATAGAATGCTCAAGAGGATTCTCACTTCAATAGGAAGTGAGCTAGCAGATACCTCATCTAGGGGGGACTGAGGTGGCTGCCCTAAGACGATCGTAAGGGCCTCAAATCTATCCTCAGGATGTGCAGGAGCTACCCCTACCAGTGGGAGGTGGAGGATATGGGCAACGAGATCCTCCGTGACACGTAATGGGACACCTAATACCGTGCCCTCAATACCTCCATCTCCCCGATGGACGGTACTATAGAACTCTTGAACTAGGCCAGGATAGGTGGGAAGGTCCAAGGTGAGGAAGTACTCTAGACCCTGGGCTCTAAGCCTATCGCCTATGGTGAACCCTTCCCGGGAGAGGAAGTCAAAATCGACATACCTCCCGGTGGAGACGGCCTTCCCGGCCAATGGCCTAACATGAACCTCCCTAGGCGGGGAACGATCCGGAGGTGGTTGCCTCGCGGGATCATGCCGCGCCTTGGAGCGCCGCTCGGGAACGGCCGCGGGACGGGACCTCTTCCTAACGACGGCCTTACGAGGCATCTTGACCTAAACGGGAATAAAAATACCTTGAGGACGATGAAGGACGGACAGAGGAAGCTCGGGACGGACCGGAAATGACCTAGGAACGGATGGAAACTCAATGTCCGGCGAAGAATCGACGGGAAAAAGGCTTGGAGACGATCGGGGATGACCTAGGAGTCGGCTCTAGGGCTTTGTGAACAGTGGCGGCTTGAGGAAAAGTGTTTGCGAAACGACAAACCTAGGGTTAAAAAGTCGGATCCCGACTGCGAGTCGACTCCCCTGAGTCGCGAGTCGACTCGACCTCGAGTCGACTCCAGAATATGCGCGAGTCGACTCCCCTTTTGCTGCCAGCTTTGCGAGTCGACTCCCGCAAATGCGCGAGTCGACTCCCCCTTAGGAGCCGGCTCTGAAACTTACTCGAGTCGTCTCTAACCTTGGCACGCACTTAAAACTCTTGCTATAATCGCGCCAAATGAGGGAAAATCACCTAATTAAGGACTGATATGATGATCATTGAATAGAAACTCTCTTTTAACCTCATTCTCATCATCAAAATCAATTAATCTAGTGGTAACTCCCACTAGGATGGATCAATCACTCCTAATCCCCTTCTAAGCACACTAAATCTCTCTTCACTTAGGGGTTTTGTGAAAATATCTGCTAATTGATTATCAGTACACACAAAGTGGAGTGACACATCACCATTCAATACATGATCTCTTATGAAGTGATGTCTTATCTCAATGTGTTTAGTTCTTGAGTGTTGAATTGGATTTTTAGTTAGATTTATGGCACTTGTGTTATCACAATTAATGGGGATTTCATCTTGTTTAATGCCATAATCTTCTAATTGTTGTTTAATCCATAAGATTTGAGCACAACAACTCCCGGCTGCAACATATTCAGCTTCTGCAGTGGATAATGCAACCGAGTTTTGTTTCTTGCTAAACCATGAGATTAGGTTTTCTCCTAGAAATTGACAAGACCCGCTGGTACTTTTTCTATCAAGTTTACATCCAGCGAAGTCTGAATCTGTGTACCCTATTAAGTTTAGGCTAGATTCTTTAGAGTACCACAGTCCTATGTTCTTAGTTCCTATTAAGTATTTAAAGATTCTTTTAACTGCAGCTAGGTGTGATTCTTTAGGATTAGCCTGATATCTAGCACACATGCACACACTAAACATAATATCAGGTCTACTTGCAGTAAGATACAGTAAAGAACCTATCATACCTCTATAAAGTTTTTGATCGACGGATTTACCTGATTCATCTTGGTCTAACTTACATGATGAGCTCATGGGGGTGCTGATTGATTTGTTTCCCTCCATATCAAACTTCTTGAGCATCTCCTTGATATATTTTACTTGATTGATGAAGATGCCTTCTTCAGATTGTTTGATTTGAAGCCCGAGGAAGTAGTTCAGTTCTCCCATCATGCTCATTTCAAACTCACTCTGCATCAAATCAGCAAATTCTTCGCAGAGGCGATTGTTAGTGGCACCGAAAATGATATCATCAACATAAATCTGTACTAACAACATATCCTTATTTTGTCTTTTCAGAAATAATGTTGTGTCTACATTTCCCCTAGAGAATTCATGTTCTAATAGGAATTTACTAAGTCTCTCATACCATGCTCTAGGTGCTTGTTTTAACCCATAAAGTGCTTTGTTTAGTTTATACACATGATTAGGGTATTGATGATTTTCGAAACCAGGAGGTTGTTCTACATACACCTCCTCATTAATATACCCATTTAAAAATGCACTCTTTACATCCATTTGAAATAGTTTGAAATCTTTAGAGCATGCATATGCTAATAATAGTCTAATAGCCTCAAGTCTAGCTACGGGAGCAAAGGTTTCATCAAAGTCTATACCTTCTTCTTGATTATAACCCTTTGCTACTAGTCTAGCCTTATTCCGTATAACAATTCCATTTTCATCTAGCTTATTTTTATATATCCATTTTGTACCAATAATTGGATATTCAGAAGGTCTCTCTACTAGATCCCACACTTTGTTTCTAGTAAATTGGTTTAGTTCTTCTTGCATTGCATTTATCCAATTTACATCATTTTCGGCTTCTTCTATATGTTTGGGCTCAAAGTGTGAAACAAAGGCTAGATGATTATTCATATTCCTAAGGGATGCTCTAGTCCTAACCGGTTGTGATGGATCATCTAGAATTAGTTCCTTAGGATGCCCGTGAGCATACCTCCAAGCTTTAGTTAGCCCATGATCCACTATAGGCTCTTGGTTTGATGATTCTCCTTCAATCAACTTTTGATTATCATCTCGTAATCCCATCTCATCTATCTTTTCTTCAAGTATTTCAATATCATCATCAAAATTAACCTTCTTACTAGATGAGATGTCACTAGAGTCATCAAAAACAACATGTATGGATTCTTCTATAACTAGAGTTCTTTTATTAAAGATTCTATAGGCTTTACTAGTTGTAGAATAACCTAGGAATATTCCTTCATCAGATTTAGGGTCAAATTTCCCTAGATTATCTTTCCCATTATTATGTACAAAACACCTACATCCAAAAACATGAAAATAGTTAACCTTTGATTTTCTGTTTTTCCACAGTTCATATGGTGTTTTCTTTATGATGGGTCTTAATAGAACTCTATTTAATATATGGCAAGAAGTATTAATGGCTTCTCCCCAAAAATACTTAGGGAGGTTACTTTCACATAACATCGTTCTAGCCATTTCCTCTAGTGTTCTATTTTTCCTTTCAACAACTCCATTTTGCTGTGGTGTCCTAGGTGCTGAGAAATTATGGGTTATCCCCTTTTTGCTACAAAATTCATCAAATAATTGATTTTCGAATTCGGTACCATGGTCACTTCTAATAGCTATAACTGAGGATTCTCTAGCATTTGTTACTTCCTTGTGGAACTTCTTAAACATGGAAAATGCTTGATCCTTATGCGCTAGAAACATGACCCATGTGTACCTAGAGTAATCATCTACTATAACTAGACCATATTTATTTCCACCTAGGCTTGTTGTTCTAGTAGGACCAAATAAGTCCATATGTAATAATTCTAGAGGCCTAGAGGTAGAGACACATTTTATGGATTTAAAAGAATTCCTAGATTGTTTGCCAAATTGACATGCTTCACAGATTTTGTTCTTTTCAAATTTTAATTTTGGCAAACCTATCACGGAGTCTCTTTTAACTAGTTTAGTTATTGTGTCCATGCTTGCATGACCTAACTTACGGTGCCATAACCAACTAGCATCATTTTCTTTGGTTTCATTTACAACTAGACATTGGTTATGTTTTGCAAGATCTTCTAGGTCTACAACATATACATTTCCACGTCTAATCCCTTTAAAGACCAAACTATTATCATTAGGATTTGTTACAATACATAGTGATGGTTTAAACATAACATCATATCCTTTATCACATAATTGACTAATGCTTAACAAGTTATGTTTAAGACCATCAACATATCTAACATTATCTATAAAAGTAGAAGGGGTGATTTGAACTTTACCAATGCCAATGATGTGACCTTGGTTGTTGTCTCCAAACGTCACAACACCTCCCTTCTTAGCTTCAAGGGTGAAAAATTGGTCTTTATCACCCGTCATGTGCCTTGAGCAGCCACTATCCAAATACCAGCAATTTTTGTTGACCTTGGCTGCAAGACACTCCTACACAAGCAAATCATGTCATCTTAGGTACCCAAGTTTTCTTGGGTCCTTCATGGTTAGTCAAGTTGGTTCCTTTTGGAACCCATACCCTTTTAATTTTTCTTTTAGTTTTCCTTTTCCTATAGTCACATGTATTTGCTTTATGTCCTATATTTCCACAACAGAAACAGGTGATTTTCTTAGTTTTTGTTTCCCCAGCTTTAACAAAGAAATTACTAAGAAGTTTTTGCTTATTCCTTGGTTTGTACCCTAAGCCTGCTTTATTAAATACTGCACGTTGACTATTTAGTATCATGTTTAACTTTTCTGAACTATATGTAAATTTTTCAACTAAGGGTTTGTATTTGTTAAGTTCTTTAGTTAATGTTTGATTTTCTGTTTTTAAATCATTTAGTTCTTTTGTTAGATCCTTGTTTAAGACTTGTTTATGGTTTGAAAGTTCCTTAGTTAGTTTTTCATTATCTTTAGTTAAGGTGTTAGTCTTCTTAATTAAAAGTTGATTGCTTGTCTTAAGTTCTAGATTTTCTTTGGTAAGATTATCTTTATCCTTAATTAATGAATCATGCTTATGAATATAAGTTTGATTAGTTACTTTTAGTTCTCTGTTTTTAACATTTATATTCTTATACTCAATCATTAATTCATTGAACGCATCATAAAGTTCATCAAAAGAAAAATCAGGATGCGTATCGGAAGTTACCTCGTCTTCGTTGGCCATGAAGCAGAAATTGGCCTTTTCTTCTTGTTCCTCGTCAGAAGAGGAGGATGATGAGTCGGAGTCGGATAGTGTAGTGACAAGAGCTTTCTTCTTCTTGTACTTACTCCCCTTCTTCAGTAAGGGGCATTCAGCTCTTATGTGACCCGGCTTCTTGCACTCGTAACATCCAATCCCCTCGTTTTCTCTTTCCTTACCTTTGTCCTTCCGGTAGAAATTTGAGGGCCCTCTCCTTTGATGATAGGACTTCTTGTGGTTGATGAATTTCTTGAATTTGCGCACAAGAAGAGCCTCACCACCATCTTCCTCATCTTCTTCTTCTTCACTGCTGCTGCTGCAAGATAAGTCCTTGTTAGAAGAAGTAGATTTTAAAGCTATTACCTTTTTCTTATGGGAAGACTCTTCCTCGTGTTGTTTCATGGTGAGTTCGTGAGTCATCAGGGATCCAAGGAGCTCCTCAAGTGGAAGCTTGTTCAAGTCTTTAGCTTCTTGGATCGCTGTCACTTTAGCTTCCCACAACCTCGGTAGACATCGAAGGATTTTCCTGACAAGCTCACTGTTAGTATAGTTCTTGCCAAGGCTTTTTAGGCCATTGACAATATCAGTAAACCTAGTGAACATGGATGTGATAGTTTCATTTGAATCCATTTTAAATAGTTCATATTTATGAACCAAGATGTTTATTTTGGATTCCTTGACTTGATTCGTGCCCTCATGGGTCACTTCAAGTCTGTCCCAAATTTCTTTTGCTGAATTACAAGTTGAAATCCTATTGAATTCATTACGGTCTAAGGCACAATAGAAGACATTCATTGCTTTAGAGTTTAATTGTGCCTTCCTCATGTCATGTTCATCCCAATCCGTTTCTAGTTTGGGTACCTTGACACCATCTATATATATGGATGGGATGTATGGGCCATTTACAACAATGGTCCACATCTCATAGTCTTGGGCTTGGATGAATATTTTCATCCTAGCCTTCCAGTATGAGTAGTCGGATCCATTGAAGAAAGGGGGTCTTTGGGTGGACTGACCCTCAATGTGAGAAGATCCAAATGGGGTTGTCATTTTGATCTTTTAACTCTTGAGTGGAAGAGTTTTTGGCTCTGATACCACCTGTTGCCCAGATAGACAACCCAAGAGGGGGGGGTGAATTGGGTTTTAAAACAATTTGGATAATTTAAAACGTTATGGATGATTAATTAAAAACTATGCCAAGTTATTTAATTAATTACTATGTGCTGTGAGCAATATGAAATGAGAAGAGGAAGAGACAATCAATCACAAACACAAGTTTTATAGTGGTTCGGAGCTATCCCTTGCTCCTACGTCCACTCCCCAAGTTTCTCTTGGGAATACACTATAACCCCCTTGGATTACAGCCGGTTGTTTTGCAAGCTCACAACCAAACTTGTTGTTTTACGAGCTAACAACGAACTCGGTCGGTTTTCCCAGGCTCACCGACTAGAACCAACCCCGATTGTTTTCCCGGGCTCACAATCAAACCCTTTCACACGTTGGTTTTAAAACTGGCTCACCAACTAACCTTTTTCCCTTTGATTCAATCCCCCGATTGAACCAAGTAAATACACGTAGTAGAAAGAAAACAGAAAATAAGCTTCTCAAAAGCAGGTATGAAACAATATATTCAAGGATGAGTTTAGAAGCCCTCAAACGCTTTTAAGCTTAAGTAGAGGAATGGCTTCTTGACTCTGGTCTCCTCTTGGATGAGTGATCGACTTGAATGTAGGAGGAGGAAGCTTTGAATGCTGGGGAGAAGTTGGTGGCGCAGTAAATGCTGATCTCCCCTTTTTCTCGTTGAAGAGCACTTGCAAAGCTTGAAGACTTGAATGCTTGGAGTGGAATGTATGTTCTCTATTTTGCTACAGTCTTCTGTGGCTATTTAAGCCAACCCCCACGGAAACTAGCCGTTACTCCACTTTTTCTGGCCGTTCTGCACACTCTGCGCAGCCTGACAATGTGACCGTTGGTGGGTTGGAGTCGACTCGCGCGATCAGGAGTCGACTCGGCTGTAGCGGGAGTCGACTCAAGCTTTTCAGGAGTCGACTCGGCAACTGTTCCAAGTTTGAATTAAAGTTGCCGTCACGACTGGGAGTCGACTCGTCTTGGCCCGGAGTCGACTCGCCAACTTCTGGCGCTGACCTGGCAATTTTGGAGTCGGCTTTTCCTCTGTAGACCGTGGATACAAATTTGAATTTTGCCCTCTCGAGTCGACTCGACTGTCCTGGGAGTCGACTCGAATCTCAGAGCCCGAACTCCCGATTCTCTGTCTTTTGGCTCATCCAGTCTTGGAGTCGACTCGAACTTCCTTGGAGTCGACTCGGCTCTCAGTTTCCGAAAGTTGGTCTTCTGCCTTTTGACGTGAAGCTTGTCTTGGTGTCGACTCGAGCTGTCTGGGAGTCGACTCGAATCTCAGTGGCAGTAACATGGTTTTCTCTGTTGATGGTCGCACAATCTTGGAGTCGACTCGCGTAATGCGGGAGTCGACTCGAATCTCAGAGTCCATAAAACACTCTCTGACTTTTTCTTTGTGCACCGGTGGGAGTCGACTCGCGTTCCACTGGAGTCGACTCGAATCTCAGAGTCCATAAAATACTCTCTGACTCTTTCTTTGTGTACCGCTGGGAGTCGACTCGCGTTCCACTGGAGTCGACTCGAATCTCAGAGTCCATAAAACACTCTCTGACTTTTTCTTTGTGCACCGCTGGGAGTCGACTCGCGTTCCACTGGAGTCGACTCGAATCTCAGATCTGAAAGACTGCTCTTCTATCCTTCTGTCTGTTTTCAGTCGGAGTCGACTCATACTGATTAGGAGTCGACTCGAGCTCGTGCCAGTGACCTTGATACGCTTGGAGTCGACTCGTGAAACTCGGGAGTCGACTCGAGTCTCAGACATTGGTTCAGCAGACTTCTTAACTTATCCAAAATACTGTAAACCATGTCTAGAAACACTTGAGCAGGATTTTCACTGAAACACTCAATTGAATTCATTAGTAATCACACGATATACTCAAATGCTTTGAGCTCATCAAAATCAAACGGGGTTTTAATCAATCACTCCACACATGCAACAAAACATTACACCTCAATTTCTAATGTTTTTCTTAAATTTCTAGACAGCTCCTAACTGGTTTGAAGAGGGCACCTAAGCCTCCAATCCGGTCTAATGAACCGAGTTGACCAGGTAAGCTCCCAGGTAAGTGGAGGGGTCACGATGCGTTCGCAAAGGTCCCACTTAAAACCCACTTGCCTCGAACAGATGAACTGTCTTCCTTATAGGGATAAAGCTTGCCTAGACATCAACTAAGCCACAGAGCGAAATTGGTGCAACTTTCGGTGGTCTTCGTCCTATTGAGCTCGAATGTCCTTAGGGGCCAACGTCTAGTTGATTTTAGTTAAGCTTAGGATATTTATGCACTGGGGTGATTTTTGGGCTAAGGACGAGTGATGAAATCCCGACCTTATCTTTTTAAATGGGTTCAGCCCTTAAAATATTTTATGCTGATGCCTTATACTATATGCAACAGTCAAGAGATTTTTTTTTAATATTTTATGACATGACATTAAATTTCATTGAATAGGTGATCAAGCAAATTATTTATTTATTTTTTTTTAAATTTTATGAGTTGAAGTCTGAATTTGAAATTTAAAATTTGAAATTTTAGGTTTTCCCTCTCTTTTTTTTTTCAATTTTCAATTAGCAACAAGGGTTAATAAGATATGATAACAATAAATTTCTTATTCTAAAAATTAAATGCAGAAAATTCAAAGTAGAAAGCAGCAAAGTTTCGTATTAATATGATGGTATTAAAAATGTCAGAATGTCAATCAGACCGTTCAGATTATCGAACAATGTGTCTTGCACTATCTGACCAAATTTGAGTCAAATCAGACGGCTAATTTCTATGATATCAGAGTTTGATGCAGACTATGCAGGGAATTAAAAATAGTAGTAAAGATTTAATTTTTTTTTTTGAAAAGAAAAATACTAACTATTAATGTAAAAATTAAATCTAAAATTATACTAATAACTCAGCCGTTCCCCGGCAACGGCGCCAAAAACTTGGTGCAAAAATAAAACTGTTCTCCCAACTGCAGGAGAATCGCACAAGTAGTATAACTCGGAAGTCCGAGGTCGATTTCTCAGGGAACGATCTATGGATTATTAGCTTAATTTTAGATTAATTGATTCAATAAACTTATGGATTAAGATGATGTTTTGCAAATAGAAAATAAAACAGTCAATAGAGAATCAAAGTTAGGATAGATTAAGATGGTGTTGGGATCCAGAATCTCCTTCGATAATATCAAATTCATGCAATAAATTCTATGATTCTTTTGTTTTCTTTAAGAATTATAAGCAGATAAAATTTAATTATGGAGTATGTTCTTGATAACATAAATTCTTTTTTTTAAGCATTCAACGTGCCTTATAACGTCAACGATGAATCAAATAATCGAGGAAGACATGTATCAATAAGCATAAATCATAAAAGAATTTTCAACATATAAGAATCATGACATAATCAAAAGATAGATTATTTAAAGCAAAGGATTAGAATTTACATCATGAACTTGATACACCAAATGATCTCCCTTCACCCATCACCAAGAACTTTAGCTCATCATCTTCCTCTCTCTTTCTCACTCTTTTTTTTTTTTTTTAATAACAGAAACAGGGCATCCCCTGTTTCTCTCTACTTCTTTTTTTTTCTTTTTCTTTCCACTCCAGCCGCCCGGCTCCTCTCTTCTTCTCTTTTAGAATCCCCCGATCCTCCCCCCTCAGCCGAGAAGACCCTCTTCATATAGATCCCCAGAACCCATAAACCAGCGATGATCCCCTGATCACGCATGGAGAGGAGCTGCTAACAGACGCCAAAGATCGTGCGTGGGATGCTGAGGACGCGGAGCGGACGTGGAGGGGTGATTTGCGGACGGCTGGGCTGATCACGGGTGCGGACAACGCGTAGATGGGTGCAGAAGATGCTCGCGGACGTTGATTGCTTCACGGGATGCTGGGACTTCGAAAGATTGCTCGCGGATGTTGATTGCGGAAGCTCTGAAATGGGGAAGAGGCAGACGCGGAAACGGAAGATTTGCAAGGAATTTGATGCGGGAGAATCACCATGGATGGCTGGATGCGGATCCGGAAGCACGGGAGCCGATCGCGGTTGAGGACGACGCGCGGATGCTGCTGGGAGGCGGACGGACGCAGGCGGAGGAGGTGGGCGGATGGCTAGGCGGTGATCACGGATGAGACGGGCGAACGAGTGCTGGGATGAGCGGACGAATGAGTGCTGGGATGAGCGGACGAACGGGATCGTCCTGGCGAAGATGGAAAGACTCCGCATGGACGCTGTGGAGCGGGAAGCTTGGATGCGGGTGCTCCACGGACGCTTGGGAGGTGATTGCGGTCAAGACGGGAAGGGAGCTGATCACTGGTGCGGATGGAATCAGGATGCTAGGCTTGGGTGCGGGAAATCAGATCTCAGATCCTGGCTCACGGACGGCTGGAAGCTTGAGTTGCATTGCGGAATTTGGGGAGTCGCTTGGGTGCGCGGAAGAAGAGTCATAGACTCTGTTCTGCAGTTGGGAGGATGCATCCTTTTTAGATGAATTTATATATGTGGAGTGATTGATTAAAACCCTATTTGATTTTGATGAGCTCAAAGCATTAGAGTATATATGTTGTTTACTAATGAATTCAATTGAGTGTTTCAGTGAAAATCTTGTCTAAGTGTCTCAAGACTTGGTTCATAATATTTTGGATAAGTTAAGAAGTCAGTTTGAACCAAAGTCTGAGACTCGAGTCGACTCCAGAGTATTACGAGTCGACTCCAAGCGTATCAGGATCACTGGCACGGGCTCGAGTCGACTCCTGACCATTACGAGTCGACTCCAACTGAGAACAGACAGACAAACAGAAAGCATCAACTCAAAATCTGTCAGCGAGTCGACTCCTGAAGTGCGCGAGTCGACTCCGATGTTTACCGAGTCGATTCCAAGGAGTTACAGGCAGAAAAGTCAGAGAGCGGCTTTCGACCCTGAGATTCGAGTCGACTCCTGTGGAACGCGAGTCGACTCCGATGGTTGGCAGGTCGACTCCAAAGATAGTGAGAGTCGACTCTCAGCAGTATACAAGGCAAAAGTCAGAGAGCCTTTTTCGGACTCTGAGATTCGAGTCGACTCCCGCATTGCACGAGTCGACTCCGAGACACCGCGACCCCAAAGAAGACAGAAGACCAATTTGCTGTCTCTGAGATTCGAGTCGACTCCCAAACAGCTCGAGTCGACTCCAAGGCAGCGCTTCACTAAAAACACAGAAGACTAAGTTTCAGAAACTGAGAGCCGAGTCGACTCCGGAACAGTTCGAGTCGACTCCAAGACTGGACGAGCCAAAAGACAGTAGATCGAGAGTTCGGGCTCTGAGCGCCGAGTCGACTCCCAGGATTGTCGAGTCGACTCGAGTGGACCAAGTTCAAAAATAGATCCACGGACTCCATGGGATGAGCCGACTCCGAAAATGCCAAGTTAGCTCCAGAAGTTGGCGAGTCGACTCCGGGTCAAGTCGAGTCGACTCCCAGTCGAAGAGGCGACTTTAATTCAAATCCGGAACAGTTGCCGAGTCGACTCCAGAAAAGCATGAGTCGACTCCCACTACAGCCGAGTCGACTCCTGATCGCGCGAGTCGACTCCAACCCACCAACGGACATATTGTCAGGCTATGCAGAGTGTGCAGAACGGGCAGAAAAAGGTCTCTAACGGCTAGTTTCCGTGGAGGATGGCTTAAATAGCCACAGAAGACTGTAGCAAGAAAGAGAACAACCATTCCACTCAAAGTAATCAAGCTTTCAATCTATGCAACCTGATTTTCAACGGAAAAGAGGAAAGAGCAACATTAACTGCATCCACCTACTTCTTCCCAACATTGAAAGAGATCTCCTCCTGCATTCAAGTCGACCAGACATTCAAGAGGAGACCCGAAGTTCAAGAAGCCCTACTCTACTCCAACTCAAACGTGTTTGAGGGCTTCTAACTTCTCTTTTGTTTATATTGTTATTTATCTGCTTTTGAGAAGCTCTGTTTTTCTGTTACTCCTTTTTACTTCCATCTTGTCTTTGCTTGGTTCAATCGGGGGATTGAATCAAGGGTATTGAGGTTGGTTGGTGAGCCGAGTGTAAAACCAACGTGTAAGGGTTCGATTGTGATCCCGGGAAAACAATCGGGTTGGTTCTAGTCGGTGAGCCTGGGAAAACCGACCGAGTTCGTTGTGAGCTCGTAAAACAACAAGTTTGGTTGTGAGCTTAGAAAACAACCGGCTGTAATCCAAGGGGTTATAGTGAATTCCCAAGTGAGACTTGGGGAGTGGACGTAGGAGCAAGGGTTAGCTCCGAACCACTATAAAACATTGTGTTTGTGATTGTTTGTCTCTCTCTATCTCTCGCATTTCATTCACCGCACATAGAAACTAATTAATCATCTCGCAAAAGCATTAATTAGTTATCCACAAAAGTTTTAATAGTCAAATTATTTTAAAACCCAATTCACCCCCCCTCTTGGGTTGTCTATCTGGGCAACAAGTGGTATCAGAGCCTAAACTCTTCTACCCTAAGAGTCAAAGATCAAAATGACAACCCCATTTGGATCTTCTCACATTGAGGGTCAGTCCACCCAAAGACCCCCATTCTTTAATGGATCTGACTACTCATATTGGAAGGCTAGAATGAGAATATTCATCCAAGCCCAAGACTATGAGATGTGGACCATTGTAGCAAATGGGCCATACATCCCATCCATTTATGTAGAGGGGGTCATTGTACCCAAACTCGAAAAGGATTGGGATGAACACGACATGAGAAAGGCACAACTCAATTCTAAAGCAATGAATGTGCTTTACTGTGCACTAGATAGGAATGAATTCAATAGAGTCTCTACTTGCAATTCTGCAAAAGAGATTTGGGATAGACTTGAAGTGACCCATGAGGGCACGAATCAAGTCAAAGAATCCAAAATAAATATATTGGTTCATAAGTATGAACTATTTAAAATGGATTCTAATGAAACAATCACTTGCATGTTCACTAGATTCACTGACATTGTCAATGGCCTAAAAAGCCTTGGCAAAAACTATACTAACAGTGAGCTTGTCAGGAAGATTCTTCGATGTCTACCAAGGTCATGGGAAGCCAAGGTGACGGCAATCCAAGAAGCTAAGGAGTTGAACAAGCTTCCACTTGAAGAGCTCCTTGGATCCCTAATGACTCACGAGCTAACCATGAAGCAACACAGCGAAGAAGAGTCCTCACATAAGAAAAAGGTAATAGCTCTTAAATCCACATCATCTAACAAAGATTTGTCTTGCAGTAGCAGCAGTGAAGAAGAAGATCATGAGGAAGATGATGATGAGGCTCTTCTTGTGCGCAAGTTCAGAAAATTCATCAACCACAAGAAGTCCTATCATCAAAGGAGAGGCCCCTCAAATTTCTATCGCAAGGATAAAGGTAAGGAAAGGGAAAATGAGGGGATTGGATACTATGAGTGCAAGAAGCCGGGACACATCAGAGCTGAGTGTCCCTTACTTAAGAAGGGCAGCAAGTACAAGAAGAAGAAAGCCCTTGTCACCACCTTATCGGACTCCGACGCATCATCTTCATCATCGGATGAGGAACAAGAAGAAAAGGCCAATTTCTGCTTCATGGCCAACGAAAATGAGGTAACATCCGAAACGCATCTAGATTTTACTTTTGATGAACTTTATGATGCATTTAATGAACTAATGATTGAATATAAGGCTATAAACATTAAGAATAAAGAGCTAAAACTAGCTAATCAAACTTACATACATAAATATGATAAACTAGTTAAGGATAAGGACTGTATCACCAAAGAAAATCTAGAACTTAAGATAGCAACCAACTCTTAATTAAAAAAACTAACACCTTAAGTAAAGATAATGAAAAACTAACTAAGGAAATTTCAGAACTTAAAAACAATAAACAAATCTTAAACGAAAATCTCATAAAAGACTTGAATACTCTAAAAACGGAAAAACAAACTCTAACTAAAGAACTTGGAAAATACAAACCTTTGGTTGAGAAATTTACTTATAGTTTTGAAAAATTAAATATGATACTTAATAGTCAACGTGCAGTATTCAATAGAGCAGGTTTAGGATATAAACCTAAAAATAAGCAAAAACTTCTTAGTAACTTTTTTGTTAAAGCATGAGAAAGTAAAACTAAGAAAATAACCTGTTTTTGTTGTGGAAAATTAGGACATAAGGCAAATGTGTGTAATTATAGAAAAGGAAAAACAAAAGAAAAAATTAAAAGGGTATGGGTTCCAAAAGGAACCAACATGACTAACCATGAAGGACCCAAGAAAACTTGGGTACCTAAGATTACATGATTTGCTTGTGTAGGAGTGTCTTGCAGCCAAGGTCAACAAAAATTGCTGGTACTTGGATAGTGGCTGCTCAAGACACATGACGGGTGACAAGGATCAATTCTTCACCCTTGAAGCTAAGAAGGGAGGTGCTGTGACTTTTGGAGACAATAACCAAGGTCACATCATTGGTATAGGTAAAGTTCAAATTACCCCTTCTACTTTTATTGATAATGTTCGATATGTTGATGGTCTTAAGCATAATTTATTAAGCATTAGTCAATTATGTGATAGAGGCTATAATGTTATGTTTAAACCATCACTATGCATCATAACAAACCCAAATGATAATAGTTTAGTTTTTAAAGGAATAAGACGTGGGAATGTGTATGTTGTAGATCTTGAGGATCTTGCTAAACACAATCCATGCTTAGTTGTTAATGAAACTAAGGACAATGATGCTAGTTGGTTATGGCACCGTAAGTTAGGTCATGCAAGCATGGACACAATATCTAAACTAGTTAAAAGAGATTCTGTGATAGGTTTGCCAAAACTAAGATTTGAAAAGAATAAAATATGTAAAGCTTGTCAATATGGCAAACAATCTAGGAACTCCTTTAAATCCATAAAATGTGTCTCTACCTCTAGACCTCTAGAATTATTACACATGGACCTATTCGGACCAACTAGAACAACAAGCCTAGGTGGAAATAAATATGGTCTAGTCATTGTAGATGATTATTCTAGATACACTTGGGTTATGTTCTTAGCACATAAAGATCAAGCTTTTTCAGTATTTAAAAAGTTTCATAAGGAAGTAACCAATGCTAGAGATACTACAGTAATAGCTATTAGAAGTGACCATGGTACCGAATTTGAAAATCATTTATTTGATGAGTTTTGTAGTAAAAAGGGAATAACTCACAATTTTTCTGCACCTAGGACACCACAACAAAATGGAGTTGTGGAGAGGAAAAATAGAACTCTAGAGGAAATGGCTAGAACTATGTTATGTGAAAGTAACCTCCCTAAGTACTTTTGGGGAGAAGCCATTAATACTTCTTGTCATATATTAAATAGAGTTTTATTGAGACCCATTATAAAGAAAACACCTTATGAATTTTGGAAAAACAGAAAACCAAAGGTAAACTACTTTCATGTTTTTGGATGTAGGTGTTTTGTTCATAATAATGGGAAAGATAATCTAGGAAAATTTGACTCAAAATCTGATGAGGCTATATTCTTGGGGTACTCTACAACTAGCAAAGCCTATAGAGTCTTTAATAAAAGAACCCTAGTTATAGAAGAATCTATACATGTTGTATTTGATGATTCTAGTGACATCTCTTCTAGCAAGAGAGTTAATTTTGATGATGATGCTGAAATTCTTGAAGAAAAGATAGATGAGATGACATTACAAGATGATAATCAAAAATTAATTGAAGGTGCATCATCAAGTCAAGAGGCTATTGTGGATCATGGACTAACTAAAGCTTGGAGGTATGCTCACGGGCATCCTAAGGAATTAATTCTAGATGATCCATCTCAACCTATTAGGACTAGGGCATCCCTTAGGAACTTAAATAATCATCTAGCCTTTGTTTCTCATTTTGAGCCCAAACACATAGAAGAAGCTGAAAAAGATGTAAATTGGATAAATGCAATGCAAGAAGAATTAAACCAATTTACTAGAAACAAAGTATGGAATCTAGTTGAAAGACCTACTGAATATTCAATTATAGGTACCAAATGGATTTATAAAAATAAACTTGATGAAAATGGTACTGTAATAAGGAATAAGGCTAGATTAGTAGCCAAGGGTTATAATCAAGAAGAAGGTATAGATTTTGATGAAACCTTTGCTCCGGTAGCTAGACTTGAAGCAATTAAACTTTTACTAGCTTTTGGATGCTCTAAGGACTTTAAGTTATTTCAAATGGATGTAAAAAGTGTATTTTTAAATGGGTATATTAATGAGGAGGTATATGTAGAACAACCTCCTGGTTTTGAAAATCATCAATACCCTAATCATGTTTATAAATTGAACAAAGCACTTTATGGTTTAAAACAAGCACCTAGAGCATGGTATGAGAGGCTTAGCAAATTCCTATTAGAACATGAGTTCTCTAGGGGTAATGTAGATACTACATTGTTTCTAAAGAAGAAAAACAAAGATATGTTGTTAGTACAGATTTATGTTGATGATATTTGTTGCCCAGTAGATACAACCCAAGAGGGGGGGGGGGTGAATTGGGTCTTTTAAAACTTTTGTACTACTTCTAAAACTTTTCAATTAATTATGCTAAGTTGTATAGATGCACAGTGGAATTTAAACTTAGCAACAGTTTGATTTATTGAATGAGACTTGATTAAGTAAATTAAATATGCTTGCAACTAAAGGATGCACGGATAAGAGTTAAGCAAGCAATTTATCTAAGTAAGTAGGTGAGCAAGTTAGACAATGACAAAAAGCATCACAAACACAACAAACATATAGTGGTTCGGTGCACCCCAGCACCTACATCCACTCCCCAAGACCTCTTGGGAATTTCACTATAATCCTCAAGATTACAGTCGGTTGTTTTACAAGCTCACAACCCAACTTGTTGTTTTACACCGGGCTAACAACGAACCCTACAATCCGGTAGTTTTTCGAGTGAACTACCCAACTCGTTGTTTTACCCCGGGCTAACAACGAACCCTACAATCCCCCAATTTTAACTTAGGCTTGGGACCCCTATCCCTTGTTCCAAGTCCCTTGACTGAAACAAGCTCAATATTCAAACGTTTTACAAAAGATTTGAAAGCTCTTAAGAAGCAAATATAACAATGAGAAACAATAAAATCGGAAGAACCCTTTTTGCCGTTGGAAGCGTGGGAGATGTTGATTCTTCCGATGTGGGACGCGTAGGGTTGGGTGTGAGCTTTGAATCCCGAGCACACGAGAGTGGTTGAGCTTGAAATCGCTTGGGAGACTTGAAAGCACTTGATTTCCTTTCTTGAATGCACTCACTCCCTTGAGCTTTTCTTTCTAACTTTCCTCTTGAATGATTTTGCTTTTGGTTGGTGAAGTGTTGTTGAGAAGCACTTAAGACCTCCCTTTTATAGCCCAAAAAGCAAATATAGCCGTTAGAGATAAAGTAGAGAAGATTTGAAATTCAAATCAAACCTGAAAAGCTGTCAGTCGCGTCCCAGGCGCTCCGGGGACGTCTCCGCGCTTTACGGGGACGTCTCCGCTTGTTTGCGCTTTTTGCATGGGGATGACTCCGCTGCTTCGGGGATGACTCCGCGCTCCGGGGACGTCTCCGCGCTTTACGGGGACGTCTCCGCTTGTTTGCGCTTTTTGCATGGGGATGACTCCGCTGCTTCGGGGATGACTCCGCGCTCCGGGGACGTCTCCGCGCTTTATCTCCGAAAAAATCATTCTCTGGAAAACCCTGAGAGAGCCGTCTCCGCTATCTAGGGGACGACTCCGCTGGTCTGCTTTTTATTTGCGGGGACGACTCCGCAGGTACCGGGGACGTCTCCAGACGTGCCAGTTCTTCCTGTTTGTGCCAGAGACGTCTCTGAGACAACCCGGAGACGTCTCGGCTGTCCCTGATCTGTTTTCTTCAACTCAAAAATTCTTCAATAAATTCATAAAAATTATGGGAACTTGCCTAGACATTTCTTAACAATATTCTTAATTAAACACATGAAATCCTCAATTAAATTGTTAAGATAAATGAAATTATACTCTCGTGTTTTGTATTCATCAAAATCCATTAGGTGGTCAACAATCTCCCCCTTTTTGATGATGACAAAACACTGAGTATATGCAAAATTTAAGATTTAAACATATACACAGTATTTGAGTATGTGCAATATAAAATATATTGTGTTCTAGAACTAATGCATAGCTAAGTTGCATGAAGTAGAAAGCATATATATTTAAAACATACTTCATGATAATGCTTTAGATTTAATCAGCTTAACACATTTCAATTTCAGCTGATTTGTATTCAATTCAAAAACACAAAGCATTATGAGCATATACTTAAATATTTCTCCCCCTTTTTGACAACATCAAAAAGATAGTGAAACATTAAGCACAAAGATAAGAATACTCAAATATTTCTTATTGTACTCTGATTTGCATGTCAAATTATTGCAAGGATATGAATCATATAACTCAAGGCAATAATATTAGAATCAGATTAATGAGCATAGATCAGAGCCAATTAAGATAATTTCAGAGCAGAACACAGATAGTTTTCTAATCAAGTGTAGGTGGAATCTTCCTTAAGTTAATTCAAGAAGTACCACAAATGATATTCAAGAAAAGCACGAATGAAAATCTAACCTCTCTTCAATAATAAGTATGAAAGCTTGTTCATTTAAGATCTTTTGCCCAATATATTAAGTATTTTATCAACATGAGAGCAATTTAACTAATTTTCAGAGTATAAGAGCAGTATATTAAGTATGATTGCAAAGTTCTTTTATGGTGTAAAAATATTTTGGCATAAATGCCAAAAACATGAATTCATGCAGTTTATGATATATCTTAGAGCATACATAAAATTCAAAGTTTTGAAGGTTCTTATAAAGACTTTAATCCTTTAAAAAGGAAACACATTTTGGTACATATAATAATGAATTGGCATAAAAATTGAAGTTCTAGAGACAAGCCAATAAGAATTCATCAGTAAATTCCAAAAATTGGTTTTCTAAGAGATACTCAAGGAAATTCAACACATTATTCTCCCCCTTTTTTATTAAGTTAGAGGCTCTTAAGATCAACTGTTTGAATTGCAATTTGGTTCATGATTTATGCATAAGATATATTAACCAAATAATAAGCCTCAAGATGTATCATAAAGATTTTCAGATTTAAATTTCAGATGATACATATTGGAGAGCATTAGGATCACTTTTCATTTAGTATTCTTTTCCTCTCCTTTAGTTATAGATTTATGCGATTAAGTTCCATAAGGTCTTTCCTTCTGAAATTTTCTTTCTCCCCCTTAATTGATCATTCCATTTTAAGAGTTTAGAATTTGTAGATAATGTTCAATAAAATTGTCAATCTCAAAAATATGTTTTCTATAAGTTTCAGCTTATTTTCATAAGACTCAAGGTTTGAGATAAGACAACCTTTATAGAACTCATCTTAAGGTATAAACTTATAATTAAAGCATGTATTGCAATATAAGGAGGTTCATCAAAATCAATCCATAAAATTCTAAGTATGCATCAAAATAAAGTGTCTTTGGGATAGGATACTGAATATCTAAAGCTCCCCCTCAAAAGATGCATTCTTCTTTAATCATTTTAATTGTTGAATTTCAGATTTTAGTGATAAACGTGAATAACACTGAAATTCTGTAATATCAAGAATGTAGAGTGATCTAGAATTATTCAGAATTTATAGTAATCACTCTTTCTAATCCTTTAAGAACAAGTTATGCTTTCTCCTAATCTTAGAGAAAATGTATAAAAGTATTAATCAGAAAATGATTCAATTGAAGCTCAATTTCTTTCAAAAGCATTTACATTTTCTTTCTTTTAGAGTCATTTGAGTGAACTGAAATATTTCTAGTTTTAAGATCATTCACTCTATTGATGGAAGTCTTTAATAATGTAGGGGAGAAAAACATATAGATGATCATTGAGGTATATATATTTATAGAACTCAATTTCTTAATCATAGTTTTTCAGCAATGTATACATGAAACACAATAAATCCTTTTAATATCAGAATAAAATCATATATTTAGAAATTTTTGTTTGCAATCAAGATCATCGAAAGACACATCATTTGAACTAATATTAGTATACTTTGAAGATAAGAAATGATATGTTTCGGATGCGTATCGGAGCAATCACCAAAGGCATCAAAATTAATTCTGTTTTTCCTAAAGTAAGACTTTATTTAAAAAATCACATTTAGTTTAAGCTTTTATACAAAATCAGATTCTGAATTACATAGGATTTTCAATAAAGGCTTTCAAAATCACATTATAGCTCATCTTAAATGATTACGATTGAAAATACATATTTCAAACATATAAGAGCATATTCAGAATCTTTGTATTAAATGTTGAGTTTTGGTACTAAATGGAGGATTTTTTAACAAGTATTAGGGTATTATGTATCAAAGTTAAGCAAGTTGATGGATAAGACAAACTCAATTCATTTTGCCTAAATAGAGATATCCTTCTCTTCTTCCTTTTTTTTTACAAATTTATTTATCTTTCAGATTTTAACGATGATTGTGAATAACAAATCTGAATTTTCTTTTCAATAAAACCAAATAAAAGATGTTATGTAGCATTTCAAACATTCAATCAAATTGTCCAAGTATGGGGTACTACAAAAGATATTGAGAACCCATAATTTAAAATATCATGCCACATGCAAAATATAGTGTGTGTTAAGTCATACATTAAAATATTAAGAACAAGCATGTCAAGTATCAAAATCAATTCTTTTCAAATAAACTCCCCCTATTTAAATATAATTTTGCACTGATTTCATCCTTAAAGTGTGTTTCCATGTGACTAAAAATTTGAATTGATTCTTTCTTGTATACTTTCATTTACTTTGTCTTTCTTTTAACTTTCTTAAGCTCTATACTCTATTTGCTCCCTATCCGGTGGAGTTGGGAAGGGGCACGAGGTACTACCACTAGCCTCCCTCTTGTGCCGTCCCTAATATGCCCTACACCGAATAGTTGGGTCAAATAGTGCCGGGTACTACCACTAGCCTCCCCATTGGCACCATCCCTATGATGAGCAATATAGAAAGGTTAAAATATTTACTTCAAACTCTTCCTGTTTGAGTGTAATTAATTATAGATTTTATCCCTTCCAAATGTGCCGAATATATTATGCTTGTTTTGCTTTTCCTTAAGATTGAAGTACTTGCCTTTGCTCAGATTTTTCATCTCTTGAATAATGTCCATTTTCTTTTCTTTATCTCTCTCTCTTTTTGTTATTCTCAAGTAATCTACATGAAAGAGCAGAATAAAGAAATAATGAAATGTATCGTATAGAGGTATATCATGCAAACACTATTTTCATTATGCCCAAGAATTCGTAGCTTCTCACAAGTCATTTTAAATCAAAATTCTAAGTATAAACTTGTGTAGTTCATGGTTATGACATAGGTAAAGATATATTTTAGTTTGGGCAAACCATGAAACAATTTCTAAAAGCACAAGTCAATCAATACATATATAGACATGATATCAAGAAATTAATAATTAAAGACTTTAATCATGCCATAGTAAGATTTAAGTTAATGACTTTGCTCAGCTAATTTATGAGAGAGGTATCTAAAATTACCGAATCATTCTGCATTCTTCAAGTCAAATACCTACTAGATTTCTTATGTGTAACCTTTTGGCTAAAGAAAGTTCTCTCTCTTGTTTGCATGTGAATGTTTATTGTACCTTTTATGGAGGTGTCCTTCAAGTTGAAATCTCCCATTTTCTTGCTCAAGGATCCTGCAAACTCCTTTTCTTTCTTGAAAGAAAGTCATTAGTTTCTTCAAGATACAAAACATTCATCTACCATATTTTTAACTAGATGACTCAATACAAGATATGACACTAGTTGAATGTTGAGTCACTTTACTCAAGAGATTGCCTAAGTATAAGCAAGCACATATCACTTGAACTAAAGAGATAGTTTCATTAACCAAGATGGTTCAAGGACAAGCATGTGAGGCAATATGAAGATTTATCAAGGTCAAACCAATTTCTTATTTTCAAAATCAATTTAGTTTAGATTTTATTTGCTTAAGATAATTATCAATAAGACACGCTAGCTAAGTTTTAATCAACTTATCTTAAACAGTTGTTTCTATCAAAATTCAGATTATGATTTATTTGTTATCAATAAATTATGATTCATTAGAGTTAGATTGAAATCTTGCTCATAATGAGCATACAATCTGGTCTACTAGCTGTATGATAAAATAAGTATTCTATCATGCTTCAATACAGCTTTAAAAACAATAGATCTACCTTGCTCATCCTTTTCAAATTCTACAAGATGAGGTCATAGAATACCTTCTTCATGCCAATCTTCTATAAGAGTTTTCTTGTGGACTAACTTTGGTCAATGAAGATCCTCTTTCTTGTTTCTCTTAATTTGGAGTTTGAGAGAAGATGTTAATTCATTCATCATACATTTTTCAAACTCACCTTGCATGAGCTTAGTAAAATCTTCATATAAATCCTCGTTTGTAGAACCAAAAAGTGATATCATCAATGTATACTTTGAGCAAATAAGATATCACAAATTCTTCTTTTTGATGCATAGATTTATTACTATTACTTTCTATCAAAAAGTTACTCAAACTTTTATATCATGCTTTTGATGCTTGTTCCAAATCATATATTACTTTATTATATTTGTAATGAGTGTTTTCAAATATGGTGATTATTTAACATATATCTTCTTTAATAAAATAAGCACCTAGGAGTGCATTCTACACATTCATTTGATAGAATATAAAGCTCATAAAGCAAGCAAATGATAATGGTGATCTTTACTTCTAATCATGCAAGAATTTCATCAAGATCTATTTCATCTTTTCTTAATTTAGTCTTTTAGTAATCATCAATTTTACTTCATTAAGTGTATTTCTGAAAAACTCAATTTGGTTCTAATTATTAACAAGTTTCAGATTGTTATATGTAAAAGATTAACCATATACATATATAATTTAATTTTAGTATCTTGATAATAAATCATTAGTCTCATAAAGAATAAAATGAGTTGATATTTCTACAATTCGAATCTTTTCATTGAATGTTCTATATGCATTGCTTGATGAATGATATCCAAAGATAGAAATATCTTTATCAGATTTGGCATTATTTTCAAAAGAACATATCAAGCATAACGTGTATGACTGAAAAATATGAAAGATATGCAATGGTTCATTTTCCATTTTTCAGAAGATCAAAAGGAGTTTTCATAAAAAAAATAGATCTAATAGAAATCATATGTATGACAAGCAGTGATGATAGCTTTTAAAAATTATTTAAGTAGATGACTATCATACACAATTGTCTTTTTCATTTCTTCAAGAATTCTATTAACCCTATTTTACTTAAGGTGTCCTTGGTGCTGAAATAATTAATTTTTGTATAAACTTTATCAGGATTTTGGTTTTCAACACTGTGCTATGATACCTTCACAGTTTGGAAACCTTTATCATTTGAAACACTTTTACAAGATTTAGCAAATACAGAAAATATTTCAATTTTATTTGCCAAGAACAAATCCAATGTAAGCTTTTGAAAACTTAGTGATGGAAACAACATCTTTAGATTTAGAAATTGATTCTTGTTTGTTTCCTTAGTTAACATGCATAGCAAACTTTGACCTTTCAGAAGATAATCTAAGTAAGGCAATGGCAAGATCTTTTGAGATTAAGTACATACTAGCATGAGTTGATTTTATATACCAAAGATGGTTTCTTTAATCTTGGTATTCATAGTGCATATATTCAAAAGCATACCAAGTACACATTATCATATCTATGATCAATAAACAATAATGCCATGGATAAAAACTCTCAATCAAGCATATAGAGAATTCATAGAGTTATTCTTAGGAGAATTGATTTACCAAATTATCCATCTATAAGTAAAGCATAATCTAGAAAGATGGAGTGATTTGGATATATTTTCTTTTCATATCAGAAATATCACTTATATCACAAGAAAAGAATGATTAATACTTGCAAGTAATGTTTTAATCAACTAATAAAACAATTTCAGTATGAGAGGATGCAAGAATTACTAATTTCATTATTTCTTCCATTTTAGTCACTTTTCTTAAGTGTATTTTAAGTTTCACTCTTTAATATATGTCTAGAGCACCCAATGTTCAATTTAACATCTTTTGTTGGAGCCTTGAGTGCTAGACACACCTGCAGAAAATATTTAGATTTTCAACTTAGGAACCCAAGCTCTTTTGGGTCCTTGCAGGTTAGCTATTATTGTTCCTTTTGGAACCCATATTTTCTTAATAGCTATTTTGTCCATAGGCTTGCAGATTTTAGGACTACAAGAAGTGTATTTCTGCATCTTCTTATTAAATTTAACAAACATGGATTTAACATGAGTGGTAGATAACCCTTCAATTTTCTGTTTTTGCCTTTTAGGTTTATCAAATTTGCAATGTACAGATTTAGGAACAGAAGAGATTTTGCATAATCTTTGTTCCTGTTTATCAGCAATATAAGAATCTATTTTAAAATGATTAGAAACTGTTTTAACAAACATATTATTGAAAGATTTTTGGGTGTACCAAGGTTGACATCCCAATTCAATATTATCAAATTCAGCTCTTTGATTATTTATCATTAGATTCAACTTTTCAGAGCTCAAAGTAAATCTTTCAACAACAGGTTTTAATTTGTCAACTTCTTTAGTTAATCTTTTGTTATCTTCTGAAAGCAATTCAATATTTTTCTTAAGTTTATCATGGCTTTCAGTGAGAAGTTGGTTTTTCTGATTTAGTTCTTTATTTTCCTTAATTAAGATTTCAGTTTCATTTACTAGGATTTTCTTTTCATTCTTCAGGTTCTTGTTTTTACAAATGAGTTTCTTATGTTCTTTCATTAAATCAAGAAATGCATCATGTAACTCATCAAGTGTAAAATCATTTTCAAGTTTATCATATACTTCATATTCAGAAGAGGAGACACTTTGCATTTCAATACATACCTCGTCCTTGTGTGCCACAAGGCATAGGTTTTCAATATCACCTTGTCTCTCTTTTTCTTTAGAGCTAATTTCAGATTCACTAAAAATGTTAGTGCTTTCATATTTAGCCTCTAGCATATTCCACATGTCTTTAGCAGTTATGCAAGAAGATATGCAATTAAACTCATTCCTATCTAATGCACAATATAATAGGTTCATGGCTTTTGAATTTTGTTGAGCCATTTTCTCATTATGACTAGTGTTTGTGTGTGTTCCATTGACTATAACTCTCCATAAATTATAATCAAGTGATTGTATGAAAATGCGCATGCGTGCTTTCCAATGTGTATAGTTTATGCCATTAAATAGTGGAGGTGTATCAATTAATTGTCCTTCTCCTAGAAAACTATCTATTTGAGTTGTCATGATCTTTGGCTCTTGATCGTGAGATCAATAATTAGTCTTAGAGCACCTGCTCTGATACCACTTGTTGCCCAGTAGATACAACCCAAGAGGGGGGGGTGAATTGGGTCTTTTAAAACTTTTGTACTACTTCTAAAACTTTTCAATTAATTATGCTAAGTTGTATAGATGCACAGTGGAATTTAAACTTAGCAACAGTTTGATTTATTGAATGAGACTTGATTAAGTAAATTAAATATGCTTGCAACTAAAGGATGCACGGATAAGAGTTAAGCAAGCAATTTATCTAAGTAAGTAGGTGAGCAAGTTAGACAATGACAAAAAGCATCACAAACACAACAAACATATAGTGGTTCGGTGCACCCCAGCACCTACATCCACTCCCCAAGACCTCTTGGGAATTTCACTATAATCCTCAAGATTACAGTCGGTTGTTTTACAAGCTCACAACCCAACTTGTTGTTTTACACCGGGCTAACAACGAACCCTACAATCCGGTAGTTTTTCGAGTGAACTACCCAACTCGTTGTTTTACCCCGGGC
This sequence comes from Phoenix dactylifera, assembly GCF_009389715.1. NCBI lineage: Eukaryota > Viridiplantae > Streptophyta > Magnoliopsida > Arecales > Arecaceae > Phoenix > Phoenix dactylifera. The sequence goes on from NC_052405.1 coordinate 19,825,722, forward strand.
TAACAACGAACCCTACAATCCCCCAATTTTAACTTAGGCTTGGGACCCCTATCCCTTGTTCCAAGTCCCTTGACTGAAACAAGCTCAATATTCAAACGTTTTACAAAAGATTTGAAAGCTCTTAAGAAGCAAATATAACAATGAGAAACAATAAAATCGGAAGAACCCTTTTTGCCGTTGGAAGCGTGGGAGATGTTGATTCTTCCGATGTGGGACGCGTAGGGTTGGGTGTGAGCTTTGAATCCCGAGCACACGAGAGTGGTTGAGCTTGAAATCGCTTGGGAGACTTGAAAGCACTTGATTTCCTTTCTTGAATGCACTCACTCCCTTGAGCTTTTCTTTCTAACTTTCCTCTTGAATGATTTTGCTTTTGGTTGGTGAAGTGTTGTTGAGAAGCACTTAAGACCTCCCTTTTATAGCCCAAAAAGCAAATATAGCCGTTAGAGATAAAGTAGAGAAGATTTGAAATTCAAATCAAACCTGAAAAGCTGTCAGTCGCGTCCCAGGCGCTCCGGGGACGTCTCCGCGCTTTACGGGGACGTCTCCGCTTGTTTGCGCTTTTTGCATGGGGATGACTCCGCTGCTTCGGGGATGACTCCACGCTCCGGGGATGTCTCCGCGCTTTACGGGGACGTCTCCGCTTGTTTGCGCTTTTTGCATGGGGATGACTCCGCTGCTTCGGGGATGACTCCGCGCTCCGGGGACGTCTCCGCGCTTTATCTCCGAAAAAATCATTCTCTGGAAAACCCTGAGAGAGCCGTCTCCGCTATCTAGGGGACGACTCCGCTGGTCTGCTTTTTATTTGCGGGGACGACTCCGCAGGTACCGAGGACGTCTCCAGACGTGCCAGTTCTTCCTGTTTGTGCCAGAGACGTCTCTGAGACAACCCGGAGACGTCTCGGCTGTCCCTGATCTGTTTTCTTCAACTCAAAAATTCTTCAATAAATTCATAAAAATTATGGGAACTTGCCTAGACATTTCTTAACAATATTCTTAATTAAACACATGAAATCCTCAATTAAATTGTTAAGATAAATGAAATTATACTCTCGTGTTTTGTATTCATCAAAATCCATTAGGTGGTCAACAATATTATTTTCGGTGCTACTAACAATCGTCTCTGCGAAGAATTTGCTAACTTGATGCAGAGTGAATTTGAGATGAGCATGATGGGAGAGCTGAATTACTTTCTTGGACTTCAAATCAAACAATCTGAAGGAGGCATTTTCATCAATCAAGCCAAATACATCAAGGAGATGCTCAAGAAGTTTGATATGGAGGGAAACAAATCAATCAGCACCCCCATGAGCTCATCATGCAAATTAAACCAAGATGAATCAGGTAAATCTGTAGATCAGAAACTATATAGAGGTATGATAGGATCTTTATTGTATCTTACTGCAAGTAGACCTGATATCATGTTTAGTGTTTGCATGTGTGCTAGATATCAGGCTAATCCTAAGGAATCACATCTAATTGCAGTAAAGAGAATCTTTAAATACCTAATAGGAACAAAGAATATAGGGTTATGGTATTCTAAAAAATCTAGCCTGAACTTAATAGGTTATACAGATTCAGACTTTGCTGGATGTAAACTTGATAGAAAAAGCACCAGCGGGTCATGTCAATTCCTAGGAGAAAACTTAATATCATGGTTTAGCAAGAAACAAAACTCGGTTGCATTATCTACTGCTGAAGCTGAATATGTTGCAGCCGGGAGTTGTTGTGCTCAAATCTTATGGATCAAACAACAATTAGAAGATTATGGCATTAAACAAGATAAAATACCCATTAATTGTGATAATACAAGTGCCATTAATCTAACTAAAAATCCAATTCAGCATTCAAGAACTAAACATATTGAGATAAGACATCACTTCATAAGAGATCATGTACTGAATGGTGATGTGACACTCCAATTTGTTTGTACTGATGATCAATTAGCTGACATTTTTACAAAACCCCTAAGTGAAGAGAGATTTAGTGTGCTTAGGAGGGGATTAGGAGTGATTGATCCATCCTAGTGGTAGTTTCCACTAGATTCATTGATTTTGATGATTAGATTGTGGTTAAAATAGAGTTTCTTTTCAATGATCATCAAATCAGATCATAATTTAGTGATTTTCCCTCATTCGGCATGAACATAGCATGATTTTTAGGTGCGTGCCAAAGTTCGAGACGACTCGAGTAAGTTTCAGAGTCGGCTCGTAAGGGGGAGTCGACTCGCGCTTAGTCGGGAGTCGACTCGAGGTCGATGGCAGCAGAGGTGGAGTCGACTCGCATACAGTCGGGAGTCGACTCGCGCATAAGGAGAGTCGGGGTCAATAGGCGCATAAGGAGAGTCGACTCGCGCATACTTTGGAGTCGACTCGAGGTCGAGTCGACTCGCGACTCAGAGGAGTCGACTCGCAGTCAGGATCTGACTTTTTAACCCTAGCTCCATCGTTTTCAAAACATTTCTATTCTCCGCCGCCACTGTTCACAAGCCCTAGAGCCGACTCCTAGGTCGTCCTCGGTCGTCCCCAAGCTTTTTCCGTCGACTTTTCACCGTCCATTAGGGCTTTTCCTCCCATTCTAGGTCACTATGCCTCGTAAAGCCGTCGTCCGGAAGAGGCCCCAACCCGAGGCCGGTCCCGAGAGGCGCTCCAAGGCTCGGCACGATCCCGCGAGGTCACAACCTCCGGCTCGTTCCCCGCCGAGGGCGGTTCCCGCGAGGCCGTGCGCCGGGAAGGCGGTCTCCACCGGGAGATACGTCGATTTCGACTATCTCTCCCGGGAGGGCTTCACCATAGATGAGAGATTGCGTGTCCAGGGCTTAGAGTATTTCCTTACATTAGATCTCCTCACTTACCCTGGATTAGTTAGAGAGTTTTACGGTACCGTCCATCGGGGAGATGGGGGTATCGAGGGCACGGTAGCCGGTGTCCCTCTGTTCGTTACGGAGGATCTTATTGCCCACATCCTCCACCTTCCACAAGTAGGGGTGGCTCCCACACACCCCGAGGATAGGACTGAGGCCCTTACGGCCATACTAGGATATCCTCCTCAGTCTCCTTTAGACGAGGTATCCGCTAGCTCACTTCCTGTTGAGGTGCGGATCCTCCTGAGTATTTTGTCTAGGTCCATTTTTCCGAAGACTGGCCGCTTCGATTTTGTGTCTGAGAGGGACCTCGCCCTTATGTTTTATATTCTTCAGGACACCCCAATCAACTTCCCCAAACTCATTTATAGATATCTGTGTGAGCCCCTAGATAGACCTAGGCTCACCCTCCCCTACGGTATGATGTTCACTCTATTGTTTAGGGAGTACGAGATTCCCATTCCTGAGGGGGAACCCTCTAAGGCGTTGCGATGGACTGATCGCATGCGTCCGGGGACCCTACACAGGATGGGGTTTCGGAAGGTAGAGGAAACATGGGTTAGGAAGTCATCCACCTCCACACATACCTCCAGACACTCTCCTAGCCCTGAGCCAGATTCTGACTATCCTGACTTTCCCTCCACTTCTGCTCCTACCACCTCAGCCGGACCTTCCTCCTCAGCTCCACCACCTATGGAGGTCCGGATCGCTCCTGAGCAGCTCCTGGAGTTGCGGCAGGAGATTGTTAGAGACCTGTGAGATGAGCTACTTCGGGAGCTCCGAGGTTCAGTGCCAGCTCCCACTCCTGCACCCACATCTTCTGAGTTGGTCCCTTCTTTGACAGCCGTGACTGACATGACGGCCCATGTACGGAAAGAGATCTACAACGTGAGGAGTTTGATTCAGGCTCAGTTCTCCAGTATGAGTGAGGTCACGGGCATCACTCGGAAGATGCGCGATGACATCCGGAAGGACATGAGCACCACTACCCAGGGGGCCGAGCGCTTGTCGAATGTGCTCATCGACAAGCTGGACGCACTGCAGAAGTCGGTCCTCGAGCTCGATACGACATAGAGCAGGGCCATTCAAGCCGTTATCCGACAGCTCGAGAACGTCACCAATGCGGTCCAAGCACTGGTTGAGCGCATGCCTCGGGAAGCCACATCCTCGAGAGGAGGAGATACATCCTCGAGAGGAGGAGATACATCCTCGAGAGGGGGAGCCACATCCTCGAGAGGAGGAGCTACATCCTCGAGGAGACCGTAGCTGCTTTTGTGTTTTATTTTGACATGTACTGTTTTGCTTTACTTATTGTATTCTCAAATGTATTCACATACACATCAATACAATGAGTAGACATCTTATCTTCATTTCTGTGCAATTTGATCTATGATTGATTGTGTGTTCTGCTTACCTCCTTTTTTTTGATACGATGACAAAAAGGGGGAGAAATATTGAATAGATATGTAAATGGAATCAACATAAAAAAAATCAAAATGAGAATAAAAAATTAAAACATAATTTATTCTTAGTGGATTTGGTACCTCGAGGCTCATTATCTCTCTTTTGGGGCTCCTAATGGAGTAATCTCCAGAATCTATTCAAGGAATATTCGGAGATTAGCTGAATCCAACTCAAGAACAAATTGACAGATTTTCCCTCTAAATACCAAAATTTAAAATTCAAAAACTTCAATATACTAAAAGAAAATTCAGAGAATCAAAACATAGTAGAATGCATATGTTGAGGGGGAGAATCTAAATTTTTAAGAAAGTCAAATCATTAAATATATATAAGCCAAACAATTGATTGCATGATATGAAGACTTATATAATTCCAAATGAAAGGGGGAGCTTTAACTCCAAAAATTTATTGTTTCACACCTTTCAAGCTTGGATATATTAAATTACCAGACATATGAATTCATTTATGGATTTTATTTCCTTGTTTATTGAGCAATTCACTTTACATATACTCAAAGTTTTGTCATCATCAAAAAGGGGAAGATTGTGGAGTGATTGATTAAAACCCTATTTGATTTTGATGAGCTCAAAGCATTAGAGTATATATGTTGTTTACTAATGAATTCAATTGAGTGTTTCAGTGAAAATTTTGTCTAAGTGTCTCAAGACTTGGTTCATAATATTTTGGATAAGTTAAGAAGTCAGTTTGAACCAAAGTCTGAGACTCGAGTCGACTCCAGAGTATTACGAGTCGACTCCAAGCGTATCAGGATCACTGGCACGGGCTCGAGTCGACTCCTGACCATTACGAGTCGACTCCAACTGAGAACAGACAGACAAACAGAAAGCATCAACTCAAAATCTGTCAGCGAGTCGACTCCTGAAGTGCGCGAGTCGACTCCGATGTTTACCGAGTCGACTCCGGAGAAGTATGAGTCGACTCCAAGGAGTTACAGGCAGAAAAGTCAGAGAGCGGCTTTCGACCCTAAGATTCGAGTCGACTCCTGTGGAACGCGAGTCGACTCCGATGGTTGGCAAGTCGACTCCAAAGATAGTGAGAGTCGACTCTCAGCAGTACACAAGGCAAAAGTTAGAGAGCGTTTTTCGGACTCTGAGATTCGAGTCGACTCCCGCATTGCACGAGTCGACTCCGAGACACCGCGACCCCAAAGAAGACAGAAGACCAATTTGCTGTCTCTGAGATTCGAGTCAACTCCCAGACAGCTCGAGTCGACTCCAAGGCAGCGCTTCACTAAAAACACAGAAGACTAAGTTTCGAAAACTGAGAGCCGAGTCGACTCCGGAACAGTTCGAGTCGACTCCAAGACTGGACGAGCCAAAAGACAGTAGATCGAGAGTTCGGGCTCTGAGCGTCGAGTCGACTCCCAGGATTGTCGAGTCGACTCGAGTGGACCAAGTTCAAAAATAGATCCACGGACTCCATAGGATGAGCCGACTCCGAAAATGCCAAGTCAGCTCCAGAAGTTGGCGAGTCGACTCCGGGTCAAGTCGAGTCGACTCCCAGTCGAAGAGGCGACTTTAATTCAAATTCGGAACAGTTGCCGAGTCGACTCCAGAAAAGCATGAGTCGACTCCCGCTACAGCCGAGTCGACTCCTGATCGCGCGAGTCGACTCTGTTGCCCAGATAGACAACCCAAGAGGGGGGGGTGAATTGGGTTTTAAAACAATTTGGATAATTTAAAACGTTATGGATGATTAATTAAAAACTATGCCAAGTTATTTAATTAATTACTATGTGCTGTGAGCAATATGAAATGAGAAGAGGAAGAGACAATCAATCACAAACACAAGTTTTATAGTGGTTCGGAGCTATCCCTTGCTCCTACGTCCACTCCCCAAGTTTCTCTTGGGAATACACTATAACCCCCTTGGATTACAGCCGGTTGTTTTGCAAGCTCACAACCAAACTTGTTGTTTTACGAGCTAACAACGAACTCGGTCGGTTTTCCCAGGCTCACCGACTAGAACCAACCCCGATTGTTTTCCCGGGCTCACAATCAAACCCTTTCACACGTTGGTTTTAAAACTGGCTCACCAACTAACCTTTATCCCCTTGATTCAATCCCCCGATTGAACCAAGTAAATACACGTAGTAGAAAGAAAACAGAAAATAAGCTTCTCAAAAGCAGGTATGAAACAATATATTCAAGGATGAGTTTAGAAGCCCTCAAACGCTTTTAAGCTTAAGTAGAGGAATGGCTTCTTGACTCTGGTCTCCTCTTGGATGAGTGATCGACTTGAATGTAGGAGGAGGAAGCTTTGAATGCTGGGGAGAAGTTGGTGGCGCAGTAAATGCTGATCTCCCCTTTTTCTCGTTGAAGAGCACTTGCAAAGCTTGAAGACTTGAATGCTTGGAGTGGAATGTATGTTCTCTATTTTGCTACAGTCTTCTGTGGCTATTTAAGCCAACCCCCACGGAAACTAGCCGTTACTCCACTTTTTCTGGCCGTTCTGCACACTCTGCGCAGCCTGACAATGTGACCGTTGGTGGGTTGGAGTCGACTCGCGCGATCAGGAGTCGACTCGGCTGTAGCGGGAGTCGACTCAAGCTTTTCAGGAGTCGACTCGGCAACTGTTCCAAGTTTGAATTAAAGTTGCCGTCACGACTGGGAGTCGACTCGTCTTGGCCCGGAGTCGACTCGCCAACTTCTGGCGCTGACCTGGCAATTTTGGAGTCGGCTTTTCCTCTGTAGACCGTGGATACAAATTTGAATTTTGCCCTCTCGAGTCGACTCGACTGTCCTGGGAGTCGACTCGAATCTCAGAGCCCGAACTCCCGATTCTCTGTCTTTTGGCTCATCCAGTCTTGGAGTCGACTCGAACTTCCTTGGAGTCGACTCGGCTCTCAGTTTCCGAAAGTTGGTCTTCTGCCTTTTGACGTGAAGCTTGTCTTGGTGTCGACTCGAGCTGTCTGGGAGTCGACTCGAATCTCAGTGGCAGTAACATGGTTTTCTCTGTTGATGGTCGCACAATCTTGGAGTCGACTCGCGTAATGCGGGAGTCGACTCGAATCTCAGAGTCCATAAAACACTCTCTGACTTTTTCTTTGTGCACCGGTGGGAGTCGACTCGCGTTCCACTGGAGTCGACTCGAATCTCAGATCTGAAAGACTGCTCTTCTATCCTTCTGTCTGTTTTCAGTCGGAGTCGACTCATACTGATTAGGAGTCGACTCGAGCTCGTGCCAGTGACCTTGATACGCTTGGAGTCGACTCGTGAAACTCGGGAGTCGACTCGAGTCTCAGACATTGGTTCAGCAGACTTCTTAACTTATCCAAAATACTGTAAACCATGTCTAGAAACACTTGAGCAGGATTTTCACTGAAACACTCAATTGAATTCATTAGTAATCACACGATATACTCAAATGCTTCTCATCATCAAAATCAAACGGGGTTTTAATCAATCACTCCACAATCTCCCCCTTTTTGATGATGACAAAACTTTGAGTATACGTAAAATGAATTGCTCAATAAATAATGAAATAAAATTCACAAGTGAATTCAAATGTCTGAAAATTTAATTTATCCAAGTTTGAAAGGTGTGAAACATTTAAATTTCGGAGTTAAAGCTCCCCCTTTCATTTGGAATTATATAAGCCTCCATATTATGCAATCAATTGTTTGGCTTATATGTTATCAATGATTTATCTTGATTAAAATTCAGATTCTCCCCCTCAACATATGCATTCAACTAGTTTTAGTTTTCTGAATTTCCTTTTAATGCTTTGAAATTTTTGAACTGAATTTTTTGTTTTTAGAGGGAAAATCTGTCAATTTGTTCTTGAGTACGATTAAGCTAATCTCCGAATATCCCTTGAATAGATTCTGGAGATTACTCCATTAGGAGCCCCAAAAGAGAGATAATGAGCCTCGAGGTACCGAATCCACTTAGAACAAATTTGTGTGTGTTTTTAAGAGTTCTTTTACATATTTTAACCATATTTCTCCCCTTATTACATATTTTATACATATTTCTCCCCCTTTTTGTCATCATATCAAAAAGGAGGTAATCACACACACAATCAATGGCACAAATGGCACAATCAAACATCAAATGGCACAGTCAATTGGCACAGAAATAAAGATAAGATGTCTACTCATTGTATTGATATGAAGGTGAATACATTTGAGCATACTATAAGTAAGGCAAAAACAATACAAAAGAAGATAAAACACAACTCAAAATCATCTATGTCCTCCTCGAGGATGTAGCTCCCCCTCTCGAGGATGTAGCTCCTCCTCTCGAGGATGTAGCTCCTCCTCTCGAGGATGCGTCTCCTCCTCTGGAGGATGTGGCTCCTCCTCCCAATCTGCTCCGCTCCATGAGGAGGGCGACTGCCTCTGTGACATGGCTAAGCTGTGTGATGATAGACGAGGTGGCTCTGCTGTGCATAGTGGAGAGCTCAGTCACCGACGTCTGAAGCCCAGTCACTGAGGTCTGAAGTGCGTCCAGCTTGCCGACAATCACATTCGACAAGCGCTCGGCCCCCTCGGTAGTGGTGTGCATGTCACGGCCTATCTCCTCTCGAAACTGTCGAGTGGTGCTCTTGATCTCCCTCATGTTGCGGAACTGGGCCTGCATCAAATCCCTGATATTATATATCTCTTCCCGCACTTTAGCCGTCATGTCTGTCACGGCTGTCAAGGATGGCACCAATGCGGAGGATGGAGTGGGTGCAGGAGTGGGTGCAGGAGTGGCAGCTGGCACGGAACCTCGGAGCTCCCGGAGCAGCTCGTCCCTCAAATCTCGGACGATCTCCTGCCGCAGCTCTCGGAGCTGCTCTGGATCAATACGGACCTCCATAGATGGTGGAGCTGAGGAGGAAGGTCCGGCAGAGGTGGTAGGAGCAGGAGGAGTGGATGGAAGGTCTGGATGATGTGGAGAGTCTGGGTAATCAGAGTCTGGCTCAGGACTGGGTGATGGTCTGGTGGTCTGAGCAGTGAGAGTGGACTTCCTAACCCAGATCCCGTCTTTCTTCCGAAATTCCATCCTGTGCATGGTCCCCGTACCCAAGCGATCAGTCCATCGCAAGGCACGAGAGGGTTCCCTCTCAGGAATGGAAATTTCGTACTGCCTAAACAGGAGAGTGAATATCATCCCGTATGGGAGGGAGAGCCTAGGTCTATCTAAAGGCTCACACATATACCTATAAATCAGCTTGGGGAAGTTGACCGGGGTGTCCTGAAGAATGTAAGACATAATAGCTAGGTCCCTCTCATTCACAAAATCAAATCTTCCTGTCTTAGGGAAGATGGACCTGGATAGAATGCTCAAGAGGATTCTCACTTCAATAGGAAGTGAGCTAGCAGATACCTCATCTAGGGGGGACTGAGGTGGCTGCCCTAAGACGATCGTAAGGGCCTCAAATCTATCCTCAGGATGTGCAGGAGCTACCCCTACCAGTGGGAGGTGGAGGATATGGGCAACGAGATCCTCCGTGACACGTAATGGGACACCTAATACCGTGCCCTCAATACCTCCATCTCCCCGATGGACGGTACTATAGAACTCTTGAACTAGGCCAGGATAGGTGGGAAGGTCCAAGGTGAGGAAGTACTCTAGACCCTGGGCTCTAAGCCTATCGCCTATGGTGAACCCTTCCCGGGAGAGGAAGTCAAAATCGACATACCTCCCGGTGGAGACGGCCTTCCCGGCCAATGGCCTAACATGAACCTCCCTAGGCGGGGAACGATCCGGAGGTGGTTGCCTCGCGGGATCATGCCGCGCCTTGGAGCGCCGCTCGGGAACGGCCGCGGGACGGGACCTCTTCCTAACGACGGCCTTACGAGGCATCTTGACCTAAACGGGAATAAAAATACCTTGAGGACGATGAAGGACGGACAGAGGAAGCTCGGGACGGACCGGAAATGACCTAGGAACGGATGGAAACTCAATGTCCGGCGAAGAATCGACGGGAAAAAGGCTTGGAGACGATCGGGGATGACCTAGGAGTCGGCTCTAGGGCTTTGTGAACAGTGGCGGCTTGAGGAAAAGTGTTTGCGAAACGACAAACCTAGGGTTAAAAAGTCGGATCCCGACTGCGAGTCGACTCCCCTGAGTCGCGAGTCGACTCGACCTCGAGTCGACTCCAGAATATGCGCGAGTCGACTCCCCTTTTGCTGCCAGCTTTGCGAGTCGACTCCCGCAAATGCGCGAGTCGACTCCCCCTTAGGAGCCGGCTCTGAAACTTACTCGAGTCGTCTCTAACCTTGGCACGCACTTAAAACTCTTGCTATAATCGCGCCAAATGAGGGAAAATCACCTAATTAAGGACTGATATGATGATCATTGAATAGAAACTCTCTTTTAACCTCATTCTCATCATCAAAATCAATTAATCTAGTGGTAACTCCCACTAGGATGGATCAATCACTCCTAATCCCCTTCTAAGCACACTAAATCTCTCTTCACTTAGGGGTTTTGTGAAAATATCTGCTAATTGATTATCAGTACACACAAAGTGGAGTGACACATCACCATTCAATACATGATCTCTTATGAAGTGATGTCTTATCTCAATGTGTTTAGTTCTTGAGTGTTGAATTGGATTTTTAGTTAGATTTATGGCACTTGTGTTATCACAATTAATGGGGATTTCATCTTGTTTAATGCCATAATCTTCTAATTGTTGTTTAATCCATAAGATTTGAGCACAACAACTCCCGGCTGCAACATATTCAGCTTCTGCAGTGGATAATGCAACCGAGTTTTGTTTCTTGCTAAACCATGAGATTAGGTTTTCTCCTAGAAATTGACAAGACCCGCTGGTACTTTTTCTATCAAGTTTACATCCAGCGAAGTCTGAATCTGTGTACCCTATTAAGTTTAGGCTAGATTCTTTAGAGTACCACAGTCCTATGTTCTTAGTTCCTATTAAGTATTTAAAGATTCTTTTAACTGCAGCTAGGTGTGATTCTTTAGGATTAGCCTGATATCTAGCACACATGCACACACTAAACATAATATCAGGTCTACTTGCAGTAAGATACAGTAAAGAACCTATCATACCTCTATAAAGTTTTTGATCGACGGATTTACCTGATTCATCTTGGTCTAACTTACATGATGAGCTCATGGGGGTGCTGATTGATTTGTTTCCCTCCATATCAAACTTCTTGAGCATCTCCTTGATATATTTTACTTGATTGATGAAGATGCCTTCTTCAGATTGTTTGATTTGAAGCCCGAGGAAGTAGTTCAGTTCTCCCATCATGCTCATTTCAAACTCACTCTGCATCAAATCAGCAAATTCTTCGCAGAGGCGATTGTTAGTGGCACCGAAAATGATATCATCAACATAAATCTGTACTAACAACATATCCTTATTTTGTCTTTTCAGAAATAATGTTGTGTCTACATTTCCCCTAGAGAATTCATGTTCTAATAGGAATTTACTAAGTCTCTCATACCATGCTCTAGGTGCTTGTTTTAACCCATAAAGTGCTTTGTTTAGTTTATACACATGATTAGGGTATTGATGATTTTCGAAACCAGGAGGTTGTTCTACATACACCTCCTCATTAATATACCCATTTAAAAATGCACTCTTTACATCCATTTGAAATAGTTTGAAATCTTTAGAGCATGCATATGCTAATAATAGTCTAATAGCCTCAAGTCTAGCTACGGGAGCAAAGGTTTCATCAAAGTCTATACCTTCTTCTTGATTATAACCCTTTGCTACTAGTCTAGCCTTATTCCGTATAACAATTCCATTTTCATCTAGCTTATTTTTATATATCCATTTTGTACCAATAATTGGATATTCAGAAGGTCTCTCTACTAGATCCCACACTTTGTTTCTAGTAAATTGGTTTAGTTCTTCTTGCATTGCATTTATCCAATTTACATCATTTTCGGCTTCTTCTATATGTTTGGGCTCAAAGTGTGAAACAAAGGCTAGATGATTATTCATATTCCTAAGGGATGCTCTAGTCCTAACCGGTTGTGATGGATCATCTAGAATTAGTTCCTTAGGATGCCCGTGAGCATACCTCCAAGCTTTAGTTAGCCCATGATCCACTATAGGCTCTTGGTTTGATGATTCTCCTTCAATCAACTTTTGATTATCATCTCGTAATCCCATCTCATCTATCTTTTCTTCAAGTATTTCAATATCATCATCAAAATTAACCTTCTTACTAGATGAGATGTCACTAGAGTCATCAAAAACAACATGTATGGATTCTTCTATAACTAGAGTTCTTTTATTAAAGATTCTATAGGCTTTACTAGTTGTAGAATAACCTAGGAATATTCCTTCATCAGATTTAGGGTCAAATTTCCCTAGATTATCTTTCCCATTATTATGTACAAAACACCTACATCCAAAAACATGAAAATAGTTAACCTTTGGTTTTCTGTTTTTCCACAGTTCATATGGTGTTTTCTTTATGATGGGTCTTAATAGAACTCTATTTAATATATGGCAAGAAGTATTAATGGCTTCTCCCCAAAAATACTTAGGGAGGTTACTTTCACATAACATCGTTCTAGCCATTTCCTCTAGTGTTCTATTTTTCCTTTCAACAACTCCATTTTGCTGTGGTGTCCTAGGTGCTGAGAAATTATGGGTTATCCCCTTTTTGCTACAAAATTCATCAAATAATTGATTTTCGAATTCGGTACCATGGTCACTTCTAATAGCTATAACTGAGGATTCTCTAGCATTTGTTACTTCCTTGTGGAACTTCTTAAACATAGAAAATGCTTGATCCTTATGCGCTAGAAACATGACCCATGTGTACCTAGAGTAATCATCTACTATAACTAGACCATATTTATTTCCACCTAGGCTTGTTGTTCTAGTAGGACCAAATAAGTCCATATGTAATAATTCTAGAGGCCTAGAGGTAGAGACACATTTTATGGATTTAAAAGAATTCCTAGATTGTTTGCCAAATTGACATGCTTCACAGATTTTGTTCTTTTCAAATTTTAATTTTGGCAAACCTATCACGGAGTCTCTTTTAACTAGTTTAGTTATTGTGTCCATGCTTGCATGACCTAACTTACGGTGCCATAACCAACTAGCATCATTTTCTTTGGTTTCATTTACAACTAGACATTGGTTATGTTTTGCAAGATCTTCTAGGTCTACAACATATACATTTCCACGTCTAATCCCTTTAAAGACCAAACTATTATCATTAGGATTTGTTACAATACATAGTGATGGTTTAAACATAACATCATATCCTTTATCACATAATTGACTAATGCTTAACAAGTTATGTTTAAGACCATCAACATATCTAACATTATCTATAAAAGTAGAAGGGGTGATTTGAACTTTACCAATGCCAATGATGTGACCTTGGTTGTTGTCTCCAAACGTCACAACACCTCCCTTCTTAGCTTCAAGGGTGAAAAATTGGTCTTTATCACCCGTCATGTGCCTTGAGCAGCCACTATCCAAATACCAGCAATTTTTGTTGACCTTGGCTGCAAGACACTCCTACACAAGCAAATCATGTCATCTTAGGTACCCAAGTTTTCTTGGGTCCTTCATGGTTAGTCAAGTTGGTTCCTTTTGGAACCCATACCCTTTTAATTTTTCTTTTAGTTTTCCTTTTCCTATAGTCACATGTATTTGCTTTATGTCCTATATTTCCACAACAGAAACAGGTGATTTTCTTAGTTTTTGTTTCCCCAGCTTTAACAAAGAAATTACTAAGAAGTTTTTGCTTATTCCTTGGTTTGTACCCTAAGCCTGCTTTATTAAATACTGCACGTTGACTATTTAGTATCATGTTTAACTTTTCTGAACTATATGTAAATTTTTCAACTAAGGGTTTGTATTTGTTAAGTTCTTTAGTTAATGTTTGATTTTCTGTTTTTAAATCATTTAGTTCTTTTGTTAGATCCTTGTTTAAGACTTGTTTATGGTTTGAAAGTTCCTTAGTTAGTTTTTCATTATCTTTAGTTAAGGTGTTAGTCTTCTTAATTAAAAGTTGATTGCTTGTCTTAAGTTCTAGATTTTCTTTGGTAAGATTATCTTTATCCTTAATTAATGAATCATGCTTATGAATATAAGTTTGATTAGTTACTTTTAGTTCTCTGTTTTTAACATTTATATTCTTATACTCAATCATTAATTCATTGAACGCATCATAAAGTTCATCAAAAGAAAAATCAGGATGCGTATCGGAAGTTACCTCGTCTTCGTTGGCCATGAAGCAGAAATTGGCCTTTTCTTCTTGTTCCTCGTCAGAAGAGGAGGATGATGAGTCGGAGTCGGATAGTGTAGTGACAAGAGCTTTCTTCTTCTTGTACTTACTCCCCTTCTTCAGTAAGGGGCATTCAGCTCTTATGTGACCCGGCTTCTTGCACTCGTAACATCCAATCCCCTCGTTTTCTCTTTCCTTACCTTTGTCCTTCCGGTAGAAATTTGAGGGCCCTCTCCTTTGATGATAGGACTTCTTGTGGTTGATGAATTTCTTGAATTTGCGCACAAGAAGAGCCTCACCACCATCTTCCTCATCTTCTTCTTCTTCACTGCTGCTGCTGCAAGATAAGTCCTTGTTAGAAGAAGTAGATTTTAAAGCTATTACCTTTTTCTTATGGGAAGACTCTTCCTCGTGTTGTTTCATGGTGAGTTCGTGAGTCATCAGGGATCCAAGGAGCTCCTCAAGTGGAAGCTTGTTCAAGTCTTTAGCTTCTTGGATCGCTGTCACTTTAGCTTCCCACAACCTCGGTAGACATCGAAGGATTTTCCTGACAAGCTCACTGTTAGTATAGTTCTTGCCAAGGCTTTTTAGGCCATTGACAATATCAGTAAACCTAGTGAACATGGATGTGATAGTTTCATTTGAATCCATTTTAAATAGTTCATATTTATGAACCAAGATGTTTATTTTGGATTCCTTGACTTGATTCGTGCCCTCATGGGTCACTTCAAGTCTGTCCCAAATTTCTTTTGCTGAATTACAAGTTGAAATCCTATTGAATTCATTACGGTCTAAGGCACAATAGAAGACATTCATTGCTTTAGAGTTTAATTGTGCCTTCCTCATGTCATGTTCATCCCAATCCGTTTCTAGTTTGGGTACCTTGACACCATCTATATATATGGATGGGATGTATGGGCCATTTACAACAATGGTCCACATCTCATAGTCTTGGGCTTGGATGAATATTTTCATCCTAGCCTTCCAGTATGAGTAGTCGGATCCATTGAAGAAAGGGGGTCTTTGGGTGGACTGACCCTCAATGTGAGAAGATCCAAATGGGGTTGTCATTTTGATCTTTTAACTCTTGAGTGGAAGAGTTTTTGGCTCTGATACCACCTGTTGCCCAGATAGACAACCCAAGAGGGGGGGGTGAATTGGGTTTTTAAAACAATTTGGATAATTTAAAACGTTATGGATGATTAATTAAAAACTATGCCAAGTTATTTAATTAATTACTATGTGCTGTGAGCAATATGAAATGAGAAGAGGAAGAGACAATCAATCACAAACACAAGTTTTATAGTGGTTCGGAGCTATCCCTTGCTCCTACGTCCACTCCCCAAGTTTCTCTTGGGAATACACTATAACCCCCTTGGATTACAGCCGGTTGTTTTGCAAGCTCACAACCAAACTTGTTGTTTTACGAGCTAACAACGAACTCGGTCGGTTTTCCCAGGCTCACCGACTAGAACCAACCCCGATTGTTTTCCCGGGCTCACAATCAAACCCTTTCACACGTTGGTTTTAAAACTGGCTCACCAACTAACCTTTATCCCCTTGATTCAATCCCCCGATTGAACCAAGTAAATACACGTAGTAGAAAGAAAACAGAAAATAAGCTTCTCAAAAGCAGGTATGAAACAATATATTCAAGGATGAGTTTAGAAGCCCTCAAACGCTTTTAAGCTTAAGTAGAGGAATGGCTTCTTGACTCTGGTCTCCTCTTGGATGAGTGATCGACTTGAATGTAGGAGGAGGAAGCTTTGAATGCTGGGGAGAAGTTGGTGGCGCAGTAAATGCTGATCTCCCCTTTTTCTCGTTGAAGAGCACTTGCAAAGCTTGAAGACTTGAATGCTTGGAGTGGAATGTATGTTCTCTATTTTGCTACAGTCTTCTGTGGCTATTTAAGCCAACCCCCACGGAAACTAGCCGTTACTCCACTTTTTCTGGCCGTTCTGCACACTCTGCGCAGCCTGACAATGTGACCGTTGGTGGGTTGGAGTCGACTCGCGCGATCAGGAGTCGACTCGGCTGTAGCGGGAGTCGACTCAAGCTTTTCAGGAGTCGACTCGGCAACTGTTCCAAGTTTGAATTAAAGTTGCCGTCACGACTGGGAGTCGACTCGTCTTGGCCCGGAGTCGACTCGCCAACTTCTGGCGCTGACCTGGCAATTTTGGAGTCGGCTTTTCCTCTGTAGACCGTGGATACAAATTTGAATTTTGCCCTCTCGAGTCGACTCGACTGTCCTGGGAGTCGACTCGAATCTCAGAGCCCGAACTCCCGATTCTCTGTCTTTTGGCTCATCCAGTCTTGGAGTCGACTCGAACTTCCTTGGAGTCGACTCGGCTCTCAGTTTCCGAAAGTTGGTCTTCTGCCTTTTGACGTGAAGCTTGTCTTGGTGTCGACTCGAGCTGTCTGGGAGTCGACTCGAATCTCAGTGGCAGTAACATGGTTTTCTCTGTTGATGGTCGCACAATCTTGGAGTCGACTCGCGTAATGCGGGAGTCGACTCGAATCTCAGAGTCCATAAAACACTCTCTGACTTTTTCTTTGTGCACCGGTGGGAGTCGACTCGCGTTCCACTGGAGTCGACTCGAATCTCAGATCTGAAAGACTGCTCTTCTATCCTTCTGTCTGTTTTCAGTCGGAGTCGACTCATACTGATTAGGAGTCGACTCGAGCTCGTGCCAGTGACCTTGATACGCTTGGAGTCGACTCGTGAAACTCGGGAGTCGACTCGAGTCTCAGACATTGGTTCAGCAGACTTCTTAACTTATCCAAAATACTGTAAACCATGTCTAGAAACACTTGAGCAGGATTTTCACTGAAACACTCAATTGAATTCATTAGTAATCACACGATATACTCAAATGCTTCTCATCATCAAAATCAAACGGGGTTTTAATCAATCACTCCACAGACTCCAACCCACCAACGGACATATTGTCAGGCTGTGCAGAGTGTGCAGAACGGGCAGAAAAAGGTCTCTAACGGCTAGTTTCCGTGGGGGATGGCTTAAATAGCCACAGAAGACTCTAGCAAGAAAGAGAACAACCATTCCACTCAAAGTAATCAAGCTTTCAATCTCTGCAACCTGATTTTCAACGGAAAAGAGGGAAGAGCAACATTAACTGCATCCACCTACTTCTTCCCAACATTGAAAGAGATCTCCTCCTGCATTCAAGTCGACCAGACATTCAAGAGGAGACCCGAAGTTCAAGAAGCCCTACTCTACTCCAACTCAAACGTGTTTGAGGGCTTCTAACTTCTCTTTTGTTTATATTGTTATTTATCTGCTTTTGAGAAGCTCTGTTTTTCTGTTACTTCTTTTTACTTCCATCTTGTCTTTGCTTGGTTCAATCGGGGGATTGAATCAAGGGTATTGAGGTTGGTTGGTGAGCCGAGTGTAAAACCAACGTGTAAGGGTTCGATTGTGATCCCGGAAAAACAATCGGATTGGTTCTAGTCGGTGAGCCTGGGAAAACCGACCGAGTTCGTTGTGAGCTCGTAAAACAACAAGTTTGGTTGTGAGCTTGGAAAACAACCGGCTGTAATCCAAGGGGTTATAGTGAATTCCCAAGTGAGACTTGGAGAGTAGACGTAGGAGCAAGGGTTAGCTCCGAACCACTATAAAACATTGTGTTTGTGATTGTTTGTCTCTCTCTATCTCTCGCATTTCATTCACCGCACATAGAAACTAATTAATCATCTCGCAAAAGCATTAATTAGTTATCCACAAAAGTTTTAATAGTCAAATTATTTTAAAACCCAATTCACCCCCCCTCTTGGGTTGTCTATCTGGGCAACAATATAAAATAATGTTAAAAATTATAATAAGTGCTAAGGATAAAATATTAATCATGCAAATGTTAACATCTATTATTTATCATTATTTTGCTAGCATTAGGCTAAGTTAATTGGTACTTAGATCGCACTTTTGTGCTCTCATCATACCCCCCAACTAGCTTATTGCTAGTCTCTAGCAATTCAGAGTAAATAATAACATGAGAGTACAAAAAAGTGTTGGTCAATTCTTTGACTTTTTATTAAAGCTAAAGACATAAAACTAAGATATGTACCCACTTTCGTAGGGCATCACGATTGCACTTAGCACGTGCAACAAGCCATTAAACCTCTAGGTTACCCTAATGGATGAGTGTTGTCTCGTGAGGGTTTTCAGGAATGTTACCCACAAACATCATGAATGATATGACGAGATCCTAAAAAAATATGAAATAAATTTTAAGCTAATGCACATGTAATTAATTAATATATATTTTCAAGCATGGCAACTATCAAAGCAAGGAAAATATGAAAGTGTAGTGTGCATAAAATAGTATGACTTTCTCGGAGTACTACTACCTCCACCACAACATGGCACCGCTTGAATTTTAGGTGTACTACTCAAGTTCACAAGTGTTTACTACAGTTTATTAGAGCCTGATCTATCAAATTTTTGGAATATCTCATGTTGTCTAAAATTATCAAGAATGGTTGTGGAGTGATTGATCATAACCCTATTTGATTTTGATGAGCTCAAAGCATCTGAGTATATCTCTTGTTTACTAATGAATTCAATTGAGTGTTTCCGTGAAAATCTTGTCTAAAGTGTTTCTAGACTTGGTTCATAATATTTTGGATAAGTTAAGAAGTCAGTTTGAACCAAAGTCTGAGACTCGAGTCGACTCCAGAGTATTACGAGTCGACTCCAAGCGTATCAGAATCACTGGCACGGGCTAGAGTCGACTCCGGATCATTACGAGTCGACTCCGACTGAGAACAGAAAGACGAGCAGAAAGCATCAACTCAAAACCTGTCAGCGAGTCGACTCCTGAAGTGCGCGAGTCGACTCCGATGTTTACCGAGTCGACTCCGGAGTAGTATGAGTCGACTCCAAGGAGTTACAGACAGAAAAGTCAGAGAGCGAATTTCGACCCTGAGATTCGAGTCGACTCCTGTGGAACGCGAGTCGACTCCGATGGTTGGTAGGTCGACTCCAAAGAAAGCGAGAGTCGACTCTCAGTGGTTCACAAGGCAAAAGTCAGAGAGCAGTTTTCGGACTCTGAGATTCGAGTCGACTCCCGCAATGCGCGAGTCGACTCCGAGACAACGCGACCCCAAAAAGACAGAAGACCGAATTATTGTCTCTGAGAGCCGAGTCGACTCCCAGACAGCTCGAGTCGACCCCAAGGCAGCGCTACACCAAAAAGGCAGAAGGCCATGTTTCGGAAACTGAGAACCGAGTCGACTCTAGAACAGTCCGAGTCGACTCCAAGACTGGACGAGCCAAAAGACAGAAGATCGGGAGTTCGGGCTCTGAGCGCCGAGTCGACTCCCAGGATTGTCGAGTCGACTCGAGTGGGCCAGGTTGAAAATTGGCTCCGTGGACTTCATGGGATGAGCCGACTCCGAAAATGCCAAGTCAGCTCCAGAAGTTGGCAAGTCGACTCCGGGTCAAGTCGAGTCGACTCCCAGTCGAAGAGGCCACTTTAATTCAAATCCAGAACAGTTGCCGAGTCAACTCCAGAAAAGCATGAGTCGACTCCCGCTACAGCCGAGTCGACTCCTGATCGCGCGAGTCGACTCCGACCCCCAACGGACATATTGTCAGGTTGTGCAGAGTGTGCAGAACGGGCAGAAAAAGGTGTCTAACGGCTAGTTTCCGTGGGGGATGGCTTAAATAGCCACAGAGGACTGTAGCAAGGCAGAGAAGCACCATTCCATTCAGAGAAATCAAGCATTCATTCTCTGCATACTTGTCTTCAACGAAAAGAAGGAAGAGCGCCATTAACTCCATCCAACTTCCTCTTCCCAGCATTTTAAAGAAGCCTTCTCCTGCATTCAAGTCGACAAGACATTCCAGAGGAGACTCAAAGTTCAAGAAGCCCTACTCTACTCCAACTCAAAAGTGTTTGAGGGCTCTTAACTTCTCTCTAGTTTATATTGTAGCAAATCTGCTTTTTAAGAAGCTCAGTTTTTCTGTTTGTTTCTTATTCTTTCCATATTATCTTTGCTTGGTTCAATCGGGGGATTGAATCAAGGGTGTAGAGGTTGGTTGGTGAGCCGAGTGTAAAACCAACGTGTAAGGGTTCGATTGTGATCCCGGAAAAATAATCGGGGTGGTTCTAGTCGGTGAGCCGGGAAAAACCGACCGAGTTCGTTGTGAGCTCGTAAAACAACAAGTTTGGTTGTGAGCTTGTAAAACAACCGGCTGTAATCCGAGGGGTTATAGTGAATTTCCAAGTGAGACTTGGGGAGTGGACGTAGGAGCAAGGGTTAGCTCCGAACCACTATAAAAGCCTTGTGTTTGTGATTGTGTGTCTCTTTCTTTTACTCTCATTTCATTCACAGCACATAGCAATTAATTAATCATCTTGGTAAAGCATTAATTAGTCATCCACAACGTTTTAATTGCAAAATTATTTTAAAACCCAATTCACCCCCCCCCCCTCTTGGGTTGTCTATCTGGGCAACAAGTGGTATCAGAGCCTAAACTCTTCTACCCTAAGAGTAAAAGATCAAAATGACAACCCCATTTAGATCTTCCCACATTGAGGGTCAGTCCACCCAAAGACCCCCATTCTTTAATGGATCCGACTACTCATATTGGAAGGCTAGAATGAGAATATTCATCCAAGCCCAAGACTATGAGATGTGGACCATTGTAGTAAATGGACCATACATCCCATCCATCTATGTAGAGGGTGTCACTGTACCTAAACTAGAAAAGGATTGGGATGAACATGACATGAGAAAGGCACAACTCAATTCTAAAGCAATGAATGTGCTTTACTGTGCATTAGATAGGAATGAATTCAATAGAGTCTCTACTTGCAATTCTGCAAAAGAGATTTGGGACAGACTTGAAGTGACCCATGAGGGCACGAATCAAGTCAAAGAATCCAAAATAAATATATTAGTTCATAAGTATGAACTATTTAAGATGGATTCTAATGAGACAATCACTAGCATGTTCACTAGGTTTACTGACATTGTCAATGGCCTAAAAAGCCTTGGCAAAAACTATACTAACAGTGATCTTGTCAGAAAAATTCTTCGCTGTCTACCAAGGTCATGGGAAGCCAAGGTGACGGCAATCCAAGAAGCTAAGGACTTGAACAAGCTTCCACTTGAAGAGCTCCTTGGATCCCTAATGACTCACGAGCTAACAATGAAGCAGCACAGCGAAGAAGAGTCCTCCCATAAGAAAAAGGTAATAGCTCTCAAATCTACATCATCTAACAAAGATTTGTCTTGCAGTAGCAGCAGTGAAGAAGAAGATCATGAGGGAGATGATGATGAGGCTCTTCTTGTGCGCAAGTTCAGAAAATTCATCAACCACAAGAAGTCCTATCATCAAAGGAGAGGCCCCTCAAATTCCTATCGCAAGGATAAAGGTAAGAAAAGGGAAAATGAGGGGATTGGGTGTTATGAGTGCAAGAAGTCGGGGCACATCAGAGCTGAGTGTCCCTTACTAAAGAAGGGCAGCAAGTACAAGAAGAAGAAAGCCCTTGTCACCACCTTATCGGACTCCGACGCATCATCTTCATCATCGGATGAGGAACAAGAAGAAAAGGCCAATTTCTGTTTCATGGCCAATAAAAATGAGGAGTGTCTTGCAGCCAAGGTCAACAAAAATTGCTGGTACTTGGATAGTGGCTGTTCAAGACACATGACGGGTGACAAGGATCAATTCTTCACCCTTGAAGCTAAGAAGGGAGGTGCTGTGACTTTTGGAGACAACAACCAAGGTCACATCATTGGTATAGGTAAAGTACAAATTACCTCTTCTACTTTTATTGATAATGTTAGATATGTTGACGGTCTTAAGCATAATTTATTAAGCATTAGTCAATTATGTGATAAAGGTTATGATGTTATGTTTAAACCATCACTATGCATCGTAACAAACCCAAATGACAATAGTTTAGTTTTTAAAGGAATAAGACGTGGAAATGTGTATGTTGTAGACCTTGAGGATCTTGCCAAACACAACCCATGCTTAGTTGTTAATGAAACTAAGGACAATGATGCTAGTTGGTTATGGCACCGTAAGTTAGGTCATGCAAGCATGGACACAATATCTAAACTAGTTAAAAGAGATTCGGTGATAGGTTTGCCAAAATTAAAGTTTGAAAAGAATAAAATATGTGAAGCATGTCAATTTGGCAAACAATCAAAGAACTCCTTTAAATCTATAAATTGTGTCTCAACCTCTAGATCTCTAGAACTACTACACATGGACCTATTCGGACCAACTAGAACCACAAGCCTAGGTGGAAATAAATATGGTCTAGTTATTGTAGATGATTATTCTAGATACACTTGGGTCATGTTCTTAGCTCATAAGAATCAAGCTTTTTCAGTTTTTAAGAAATTTCATAAAGAAGTAACCAATGCTAGAGATACTTCAGTAATAGCTATTAGAAGTGACCATGGTACCGAATTCGAAAATCATTTATTTGATGAGTTTTGTAGTAAAAAGGGGATAACACACAATTTTTCTGCACCTAGGACACCACAACAAAATGGAGTTGTGGAGAGGAAAAACAGAACTCTAGAGGAAATGGCTAGAACTATGTTATGTGAAAGTAACCTCCCTAAGTACTTTTGGGGAGAAGCCATTAATACTTCTTGTCATATATTAAATAGAGTTTTATTGAGACCTATTATAAAGAAAACACCTTATGAACTTTGGAAAAACAGAAAACCAAAGGTAAACTATTTTCATATCTTTGGATGTAGGTGTTTTGTTCATAATAATGGGAAAGATAATCTAGGAAAATTTGATTCTAAATCTGATGAGGGCATATTCTTAGGGTACTCTACAACTAGTAAAGCATATAGAGTCTTTAATAAAAGAACCCTAGTTATAGAAGAATCCATACATGTTGTCTTCGATGATTCTAGTGATATCTCTTCTAGCAAGAGAGTTAATTTTGATGATGATACGGAAATTCTTGAAGAAAAGATTGACGAGATGACATTACAAGATAACAATCAAAAATTAATTGAAGATGCATCATCAAGCCAAGAGACTATAGTAGATCATGGGCTAACTAAAGCTTGGAGGTATGCTCACGGGCATCCTAAGGAATTAATTCTAGATGATCCGTCTCAACCTATTAGGACTAGAGCATCCCTTAGGAACTTAAACAATCATCTAGCTTTCGTTTCACATTTTGAGCCTAAACGCATAGAAGAAGCTGAAAACGATGTAAATTGGATAAATGCAATGCAAGAAGAATTAAACCAATTTACTAGAAACAAAGTATGGAATCTAGTTGAAAGACCTTCTGAATATCCAATTATAGGTACCAAATGGATTTATAAAAATAAACTTGATGAAAATGGAATTGTCATAAGGAATAAGGCTAGACTAGTAGCAAAGGGCTATAATCAAGAAGAAGGTATAGATTTTGATGAAACCTTTGCTCCTGTAGCTAGACTTGAGGCTATTAGATTATTATTAGCATATGCATGCTCTAAGGACTTCAAACTATTTCAAATGGATGTAAAAAGTGCATTTTTAAATGGGTATATTAATGAGGAGGTATATGTAGAACAACCTCCTGGTTTTGAAAATCATCAATACCCTAATCATGTATATAAATTGAACAAAGCACTTTATGGTTTGAAACAAGCACCTAGAGCATGGTATGAGAGGCTTAGCAAATTTCTATTAGAACATGAGTTCTCTAGGGGTAATGTAGATACAACACTATTTCTGAAACGCAAAACAAAGATATGTTATTAGTGCAGATTTACATTGATGATATTATTTTCGGTGCTACTAACAATCGCCTCTGCGAAGAATTTGCTGATTTGATGCAGAGTGAATTTGAGATGAGCATGATGGGAGAGCTGAACTACTTCCTCGGACTTCAAATCAAACAGTCTGAAGGAGGCATCTTCATCAATCAAGCCAAATATATCAAGGAGATGCTTAAAAATTTTGATATGGAGGGGAACAAGTCAATCAGCACCCCCATGAGCTCATCATGCAAATTAGACCAAGATGAATCAGGTAAATCTGTAGATCAGAAACTATATAGAGGTATGATAGGATCTTTATTGTATCTTACTGCAAGTAGACCTGATATCATGTTTAGTGTTTGCATGTGTGCTAGATATCAGTCTAATCCTAAGGAATCACATCTAATTGCAGTTAAGAGAATCTTTAAATACCTAATAGGAACAAAGAATATAGGTTTATGGTATTCTAAAGAATCTAGCCTAAAATTAATAGGATACACAGATTCAGACTTTTTAGCAAGAAACAAAACTCGGTTGCATTATCTACTGCTGAAGCTGAATATGTTGCAGCCAGGAGTTGTTGTGCTCAAATCTTATGGATCAAACAACAATTAGAAGATTATGGCATTAAACAAGATAAAATACCCATTAATTGTGATAATACAAGTGCCATTAATCTAACTAAGAATCCAATTCAGCATTCAAGAACTAAACATATTGAGATAAGACATCACTTCATAAGAGATCATGTACTGAATGGTGATGTGACACTACAATTTGTTTGTACTGATGATCAATTAGCTGACATTTTTACAAAACCCCTAAGTGAAGAGAGATTTAGTGTGCTTAGGAGGGGATTAGGAGTGATTGATCCATCCTAGTGGTATTTTCCACTAGATTCATTTGATTTTGATGATTAGATTGTGATTAATATAGAGTTTCGTTTCAATGATCATCAAATCAGATCATAATTTAGTGATTTTCCCTCATTCGGCACGAACATAGCATGATTTTTAGGTCCGTGCCAGAGTTCGAGACGACTCGAGCAAGTTTCAGAGTCGGCTCGTAAGGGGGAGTCGACTCGCGCATTTGCGGGAGTCGACTCGAGATCGATGACAGCAGAGGGAGTCGACTCGCATACAGATGGGAGTCGACTCGAGGTTAACAGGCACATAAGGAGAGTCGACTCGCGCCTATTTTGGAGTCGACTTGAGGTCGAGTCGACTCGCAGTCGGGATCCGACTTTTTAACCCTAATTCCATCGTTTAGAAAACACTTATTTTCACCGCCGCCACTGTTCAAAATCCTAGAGCCGACTCCAAGATCGTCTCCGGCCGTCCCTAAGCTTTTTCCCGTCGACCTTTCACCGTCCATTAGCGTTTTACTCCATTCTAGGTTGACCATGCCTCGTAAAACCGTTGTCCCAAGCCGGAAGAGGCCCCAACCCGCAACCGGCACCGAGCGACGTTCCAAGGCTCGGAACGATCCCGCGAGGCCACAACCTCCGGCTCGTTCCCCGCCGAGGGCGGTTCCCTCGAGGCCGTGCGCCGGGAAGGCGGTCTTCACCGGGAGATACGTCGATTTCGACTATCTCTCTCGGGAGGGCTTTACAATAGGAGAGAGACTTAGGGCCCAGGGCTTAGAGTATTTCCTCACCTTAGATCTCCCCACATACCCTGGACTAGTTAGGGAGTTCTACGGTACCGTCCATAGGGGCGATGAGGGTATAGAGGGCATGGTAGCCGGTGTCCCATTATTCATTTCGGAGGATATCATTGCTCAGGTCCTCCATCTTCCCCAAGTTGGGGTGGCACCCGCACACCCTGAGGATAGGACTGAGGCCCTTACGGCCATTCTAGGGCATCCACCCCAGTCCCCCTTGGATGAGGTATCCGCTAGCTCACTTCCAGTTGAGGTGCGGATCCTCCTGAGCATCCTGTCTAGGTCCCTCTTCCCGAAGACTGGGCGCTTCGACTTTGTTTCTGAGAGGGACCTCGCCCTTATGTTCTATATTCTCCAGGACACCCCAGTCAACTTCCCAAAACTTATTTATAGATATCTATGTGAGCCACTAGATAGACCTAGGCTCACCCTCCCCTACGGCATGATGTTCACCCTTTTGTTTAGGGAGGCTGAGATTCCCATTCCTGAGGGGGAACCCTCTCGCGCATTGCGATGGACAGATCGCATGCGTCCGGGGACCCTACACAGGATGGGGTTTCGGAAGGTAGAGGGGACCTGGGTTAGGAAGTCTTCCACCTCCACACATACCACTAGACATTCCCCTAGTCCTGAGCCAGACTCAGATTATCCTGACTTTCCCTCCACTTCTGCTCCTACCACCTCAGCCGGACCCTCCTCCTCAGCTCCTCAGGTCATGGAGGTCCGGATCGCTCCTGAGCAGCTCCGGGAGTTGCGGCAGGAGATTGTCCGAGATCTGCGAGATGATCTACTTCGGGAGCTCCGGGGTTCAGTGCCTGCTCCCACTCCTGCACCTTCGTCAGCGTTGGTCCCTTCCTTGACAGCCGTGACTGAGATGACGGCCCATGTGCGGGAAGAGATTTACAACGTCCGGAGCCTGATCCAGGCTCAATTCTCCAGTATGAGTGAGGTCACGGGCATCACTCGGAAGATGCGCGATGACATCCGGAAGGAAATGAGCACCACTACTCAGGGGGCCGAGCGCTTGTCGAACGTGCTCATCGACAAGCTGGACGCACTTCAGAAGTCGGTGACCGAGCTCACCACTACACATAGCAGGGCCACTTCGTCCATTATCTCTCAGCTCGGGCATGTTACAGATGCGGTCACCCTCCTCATGGAGCAGAACAGATTGAGAGGAGGAGCCACATCCTCGAGAGGAGGAGCCACATCCTCGAGGAGACCTTAGCTGCTTTTTGCTTTATTTTGACATGTATTCCTTTTTTTTTGCTTTACTTATTGTATTCTCAAATGTATTTACATACACATCAATACAATGAGTAGACATATTCTCTTCAATTGTGTGCAATTTGATCTCTAAGTGATTGTTTGTTCTGCTTACCTCCTCTTTGATATGATGACAAAAAGGGGGAGAAATACTTAATAGATATGTAAATGGAATCAACATAAAAGGAATCAAAATGAGAATTAAAACATAATTTGTTCTTAGTGGATTTGGTACCTCGAGGCTCATTATCTCTCTGTTGGGGCTCCTAATGGAGTAATCTCCAGAATCTATTCAAGGGATATTCGGAGATTAGTTGAATCCAACTCAAGAACAATTTGTCATATTTTCCCTCTAAAAACCAAAAATTTCAGTTCAAAAACTTCAATGCATTAAAAGAAAATTCAGAGAATCAAAACAAAGTTGAATGCATATGTTGAGGGGGAGAATCTAAATTTTTAAGAAAGCTAAATCATTAAATATATATAAGCCAAACAATTGATTGCATGATATGAAGGCTTATATAATTCCAAATGAAAGGGGGAGCTTTAACTCCAAAATTTATTGTTTCACACCTTTCAAGATTGGATAAATCAAATAACCAGACACTTGATTCATTTATGGATTTTATTTCCTTGTTTATTGAGCAATTCACTTTGCATATACTCAATGTTTTGTCATCATCAAAAAGGGGGAGATTGTGGAGTGATTGATCATAACCCTATTTGATTTTGATGAGCTCAAAGCATCTGAGTATATCTCTTGTTTACTAATGAATTCAATTGAGTGTTTCAGTGAAAATCTTGTCTAAAGTGTTTCTAGACTTGGTTCATAATATTTTGGATAAGTTAAGAAGTCAGTTTGAACCAAAGTCTGAGACTCAAGTCGACTCCAGAGTATTACGAGTCGACTCCAAGCGTATCAGAATCACTGGCACGGGCTCGAGTCGACTCCGGATCATTACGAGTCGACTCCGACTGAGAACAGACAGACGAGCAGAAAGCATCAACTCAAAACCTGTCAGCGAGTCGACTCCTGAAGTGCGCGAGTCAACTCCGATGTTTACCGAGTCGACTCCGGAGTAGTATGAGTCGACTCCAAGGAGTTACAGACAGAAAAGTCAGAGAGCGAATTTCGACCCTGAGATTCGAGTCGACTCCTGTGGAACGCGAGTCGACTCCGATGGTTGGTAGGTCGACTCCAAAGAAAGCGAGAGTCGACTCTCAGTGGTTCACAAGGCAAAAGTCAGAGAGCAGTTTTCGGACTCTGAGATTCGAGTCGACTCCCGCAATGCGCGAGTCGACTCCGAGACAGCGCGACCCCAAAAAGACAGAAGACCGAATTATTGTCTCTGAGAGCCGAGTCGACTCCCAGACAGCTCGAGTCGACCCCAAGGCAGCGCTACACCAAAAAGGCAGAAGGCCATGTTTCGGAAACTGAGAGCCGAGTCGACTCCATGTGGAGTGATTGATTAAAACCCCATTTGATTTTGATGAGCTCAAAGCATTTGAGTATATCTTGTGATTACTAATGAATTCAATTGAGTGTTTCAGTGAAAATCCTGTCCAAGTGTCTCTAGACTTGGTTCATAGTATTTTGAATAAGTTAAGAAGTCTGCATGAACCAAAGTCTGAGACTCGAGTCGACTCCCGAGTATCACGAGTCGACTCCAAGCGTATCAAGTTCACTAGCACGAGCTCGAGTCGACTCCAGACTAGTACGGGTCGACTCCGACTGAGAACAGAAAGAAGAACAGAAAGCCTCATCTCAGAACCTGTCAACGAGTCGACTCCTGAAGTGCACGAGTCGACTCCAATGTTCAACGAGTCGACTCCAGGGTAGTAAGAGTCGACTCCAAGAGGTACACAAAGAAAAGGTCAGAGAGCATTTTATGGACTCTGAGATTCGAGTCGACTCCCGCAATACGCGAGTCGACTCTGAGACTGTGCGACCATCGACAGACAGAAAACCATGTTACTGCCTCTGAGATTCGAGTCGACTCCTAGACAGCTCGAGTCGACTCCAAGACAAGCTTCACGTCAAAAGGCAGAAGACCAACTTTCGGAAACTGAGAGCCGAGTCGACTCCAAGGAAGTTCGAGTCGACTCCAAGACTGGATGAGCCAAAAGACAGAGAATCGGGAGTTCGGGCTCTGAGATTCGAGTCGACTCCAAGGACAGTCGAGTCGACTCGAGTGGACAAAATTCAAAATTGGATCCACGGACTTCAGTGGATGAGCCGACTCCAAAATTGACAAGTCAGCTCCAGAAGTTGACGAGTCGACTCCAGGTCAAGACGAGTCGACTCCCAGTCGTGAAGGCAACTTTAATTCAAATTTGGAACAGTTGCCGAGTCGACTTCGGAAAAGCTTGAGTCGACTCCCGCTACAGCCGAGTCGACTCCTGATCGCGCGAGTCGACTCCAACCCACCAACGGTCATATTGTCAGGCTGCGCAGAATGTTCAGAACGAGCAGAAAAAGCACTCTAACGGCTAGTTTCCGTGGGGGTTGGCTTAAATAGCCACAGAGGACTGTAGCAAGGCAGAGAACAACCATTCCACTCCAACTAATCAAGCATTCAAGCTCTGCAAGGTGCTCATCAACGAAAAAGGGAAGATCTGCATTTACTGCTCCACCTACATCTTCCCAGCAATTAAAGCCTTCTCCTCCAGCATTCAAGTCGACTACACATTCAAGAGGAGACCGGAGTTCAAGAAGCCTTACCTCTTCTTCAGCTTAAAAGCGTTTGAGGGCTTCTAAACTCCTCTTTGATTATATTGTTTTATATCTGCTTTTGAGAAGTTTATTTTCTGTTTTCTCTCTACTACTTGTATTTACTTGGTTCAATCGGGGGATTGAATCAAGGGGATTAAGGTTGGTTGGTGAGCCAAGTTAAAACCAACGTGTGTAAGGGTTTGATTGTGAGCCCGAGAAAACAATCAGGGTTGGTTCTAGTCGGTGAGCCTGGGAAAACCGACCGAGTTCGTTGTGAGCTCGTAAAACAACAAGTTTGGTTGTGAGCTTGCAAAACAACCGACTGTAATCCAAGGGGGTTATAGTGAATTCCCAAGTGAGACTTGGGGAGTGGACGTAGGAGCAAGGGTTAGCTCCGAACCACTATAAAACTTGGTGTTTGTGTTGGATTGTCTCTTCTTCTTCCCCTCACATCACTCACAGCACTTAGCATAAATTAAATAACTTGCAAAAGTTTTTAATTAATCAACCACATCGTTTTAAATATCTAAATTAATTTAAAAACCCAATTCACCCCCCCCCCCTCTTGGGTTGTCTATCTGGGCAACAAGTGGTATCAGAGCCTAAACTCTTCCACCCAAGAGTAAAAGATCGAAATGACAACCCCATTTGGATCTTCCCACATTGAGGGTCAGTCCACCCAAAGACCCCCATTCTTTAATGGGTCTGACTACTCATATTGGAAGGCTAGGATGAGAATATTCATCCAAGCCCAAGACTATGAGATGTGGACTATTGTAGTAAATGGGCCATACATCCCATCCATATATGTAGAAGGTGTCAAGGTACCCAAACTAGAAACGGATTGGGATGAACATGACATGAGGAAGGCACAACTTAATTCCAAAGCTATGAATGTACTCTATTGTGCCTTAGATAGAAATGAATTCAATAGGGTTTCAACTTGCAATTCTGCAAAAGAAATTTGGGACAGACTTGAAGTGACCCATGAGGGCACGAATCAAGTCAAGGAATCCAAAATAAACATCTTGGTTCATAAATATGAACTATTTAAAATGGATTCAAATGAAACAATCACATGCATGTTCACTAGGTTTACTGATATTGTCAATGGCCTAAAAAGCCTTGGCAAGAACTATACTAACAGTGAGCTTGTCAGGAAAATCCTTCGGTGTCTACCAAGGTCGTGGGAAGCTAAAGTGACGGCAATCCAAGAAGCCAAGGACTTGAACAAGTTACCACTTGAGGAGCTTCTTGGATCCCTTATGACGCACGAGCTCACCATGAAACAACACAACGAGGAAGAGTTCTCCCTTAAGAAAAAGGTAATAGCTTTAAAATCTACTTCATCTAACAAAGACTTATCTTGCAGTAGCAGCAGTGAAGAAGAAGAACATGAGGAAGATGATGGTGAGGCGCTTCTTGTGCGTAAGTTCAAGAAATTCATCAACCACAAGAAGGCGTATCATCAAAGGAGAGGCCCCTCAAATTCCTATCGGAAGGATAAGGGTAAGGAAAGGGAAAATGAGGGGATAGGATGTTACGAGTGCAAGAAGCCGGGTCACATAAGAGCAGAGTGCCCCTTACTGAAGAAGGGGAGTAAGTACAAGAAGAAGAAGGCTCTTGTCACTACACTATCCGACTCCGACTCATCATCCTCCTCATCAGATGATGAACAAGAAGAGAAGGCCAATTTCTGCTTCATGGCCAACGAAAACGAGGTAACTTCCGATACGCATCTTGATTTTTCTTTTGATGAACTTTATGATGCTTTTAATGAATTAATGGTAGAATATAAGGCTATAAATCTTAAGAATAAAGAACTAAAAATAGCTAATCAATCACACCTACATAAATACGATAAATTAGTTAAGGATAAGGATTTAATCACCAAAGAAAATATAGAACTTAAAATAAGCAACCAACTTTTAACTCAAAAGACTAACACCTTAACTAAAGATAATGAAAAACTAACTAAGAAATTTTCAGAACTTAAAAAATATAAACAAACCTTAGATAAGGATCTTACAAAAGAACTTAATGATCTAAAAGCTAAAAATCAAACACTAACTAAAGAACTTAACAAATACAAACCCTTAGTTGAAAAATTTATATATAGTTCTGAAAAATTAAACATGATACTAAATAGTCAACGAGCCGTATTTAATAAAGCGGGTTTAGGGTATAAACCAAGAAATAAACAAAAACTTCTTAGTAACTTCTTTGTTAAAGCTGGAGAAACTAAAACTAAGAAAATAACTTGCTTTTGCTGTGGTACAGTAGGTCATAAAGCAAATGTGTGTAATTTTAGGAAAAGTATAACTAAAAGAAAAGTTAAAAGGGTATGGGTTCCAAAAGGAACCAACTTGACTAACCATGAAGGACCCAAGAAAACTTGGGTACCTAAGATGACATGATCTGTTTGTGTAGGAGTGTCTTGCAGCCAAGGTCAACAAAAACTGCTGGTATTTGGATAGTGGCTGTCAAGGCACATGACGGGTGATAAAGATCAATTTTTCACCCTTGAAGCTAAGAAGGGAGGTGCTGTGACTTTTGGAGACAACAACCAAGGTCACATCATTGGTATTGGTAAAGTTTAAATCACCCCTTCTACTTTTATAGATAATGTTAGATATGTTGATGGTCTTAAGCATAACTTGTTAAGCATTAGTCAATTATGTGATAAAGAATATGATGTTATGTTTAAACCATCACTATGCATTATAACAAATCCTAATGATAATAGTTTAGTTTTTAAAGGGATTAGGCGTGGAAATGTATATGTTGTAGACCTAGAAGATCTTGCAAAACATAACCAATGTTTAGTTGTTAATGAAACTAAAGAAAATGATGCTAGTTGGTTATGGCACCGTAAGTTAGGTCATGCAAGCATGGACACAATAACTAAACTAGTTAAAAGAGACTCCGTGATAGGTTTGCCAAAATTAAAATTTGAAAAGAACAAAATATGTGAAGCATGTCAATTTGGCAAACAATCTAGGAACTCATTTAAATCCATAAAATGTGTCTCTACTTCTAGACCTTTAGAATTATTACACATGGATCTATTCGGTCCAACTAGAACAACAAGCCTAGGTGGAAATAAATATGGTCTAGTCATTGTAGATGATTATTCTAGGTACACATGGGTCATGTTCCTAGCACATAAGGATCAAGCATTTTCTGTCTTTAAGAAATTCCATAAAGAAGTAACCAATGCTAGAGATAACTCAGTAATAGCTATTAGAAGTGACCATGGTACCGAATTCGAAAATCAGTCATTTGAGGAGTTTTGTAGTAAAAAGGGGATAACCCATAATTTTTCAGCACCTAGGACACCACAACAAAATGGAGTTGTGGAAAGGAAAAATAGAACACTAGAAGAAATGGCTAGAACTATGTTATGTGAAAGTAACCTCCCTAAGTACTTTTGGGGAGAAGCCATTAATACTTCTTGCCATATATTAAATAGAGTTTTGTTAAGACCCATTATAAAGAAAACACCTTATGAACTTTGGAAAAACAGAAAACCAAAAGTTAATTACTTTCATGTTTTTGGATGTAGGTGTTTTGTTCATAATAATGGAAAAGATAATCTAGGTAAATTTGACTCTAAATCGGATGAAGGAATATTCTTAGGTTATTCTACAACTAGTAAAGCCTATAGAGTCTTTAATAAAAGAACCTTAGTTATAGAAGAATCTATACATGTTGTTTTTGATGACTCTAGTGACATCTCGTCTAGTAAGAAGATTAATTTTGATGATGATGTTGAAATACTTGAAGAAAAGATAGATGAGATGGGATTTCAAGATAAAAATCAAAAGTTGATTGAAGGAGAATCATCAAGCCAAGAGGGTATTGTGGATCATGGGCTAACTAAAGCTTGGAGGTATGCTCATGGGCATCCTAAGGAACTAATCTAGATGATCCATCTCAACCCGTTAGGACTAGAGCATCCCTTAGGAATTTGAATAACCATCTAGCTTTTGTTTCACACTTTGAGCCCAAACATATAGAAGAAGCCGAAAATGATGTAAATTGGATAAATGCAATGCAAGAAGAACTAAACCAATTTACTAGAAACAAAGTGTGGAATCTAGTAGAGAGACCTTCTGAATATCCAATTATAGGTACTAAATGGATATATAAAAATAAGCTAGATGAAAATGGAATTGTTATAAGGAATAAGGCTAGACTAGTAGCAAAGGGTTATAATCAAGAAGAAGGCATAGATTTTGATGAAACCTTTGCTCCCGTAGCTAGACTTGAGGCTATTAGATTATTATTAGCATATGCATGCTCTAAGGACTTCAAACTATATCAAATGGATGTAAAAAGTGCTTTTTTAAATGGGTATATTAATGAGGAGGTATATGTAGAACAACCTCCTGGTTTTGAAAATCATCAATACCCTAATCATGTGTATAAACTGAACAAAGCACTTTATGGATTAAAACAAGCACCTAGAGCATGGTATGAGAGACTTAGTAAATTCCTATTAGAACATGAATTCTCTAGGAGAAATGTAGACACAACATTATTTCTGAAAAAGCAAAACAAAGATATGTTATTAGTACAGATTTATGTTGATGATATCATTTTCGGTGCTACTAACAATCGCCTCTGCGAAGAGTTTGCTGATTTGATGCAGAGTGAGTTTGAGATGAGCATGATGGAAGAGCTGAACTACTTCCTAGGGCTTCAAATCAAACAATCTGAAGGAGGAATCTTCATCAATCAAGCAAAATATATCAAGGAGATGCTCAAGAAGTTTGATATGGAGGGAAACAAGTCAATCAGCACCCCCATGAGCTCATCATGCAAATTAGATCAAGATGAATCAGGTAAATCTGTAGATCAAAAACTTTATAGAGGTATGATAGGATCTTTACTGTATCTTACTGCAAGTAGACCTGATATTATGTTTAGTGTGTGCATGTGTGCTAGATATCAGGCTAATCCTAAAGAATCACACCTAGCTGCAGTTAAGAGAATTTTTAAATACTTAATAGGAACTAAGAACATAGGGCTATGGTACTCTAAAGAATCTAGCCTAAACTTAATAGGATACACAGATTCAGACTTCGCTGGATGTAAGCTTGATAGAAAAAGTACCAGCGGGTCTTGTCAATTTCTAGGAGAAAACCTTATCTCATGGTTTAGCAAGAAACAAAACTCGGTTGCATTATCCACTGCTGAAGCTGAATATGTGGCAGCCGGGAGTTGTTGTGCTCAAATCTTATGGATTAAACAACAGTTAGAAGATTATGGCATTAAACAAGATAAAATTCCCATTAATTGTGATAATACAAGTGCCATAAATCTAACTAAAAATCCAATTCAACATTCAAGAACTAAACACATTGAGATAAGACATCACTTCATAAGAGATCATGTATTGAATGGTGATGTGACACTCCAATTTGTTTGTACTGATAATCAATTAGCAGATATTTTTACAAAACCCCTAAGTGAAGAGAGGTTTAGTGTGCTTAGGAGGGGATTAGGAGTGATTGATCCATCCTAGTGGTAGTTTCCACTAGATTCATTGATTTTGATGATTACAATATGGTTAAAATAGAGTTTCTTTTCAATGATCATCAAATCAGATCTTAATTAGGTGATTTTTCCTCATTTGGCACGATTATAGCATGATTTTTAGGTGCGTGCCAAGGTTAGAGACGACTCGAGTAAGTTATAGAGCCGGCTCCTAAGGGGGAGTCGACTCGCGCATTGGCGGGAGTCGACTCGCAAAGATGGCAGCAGAGGGGGAGTCGACTCGCATATTGTCGGGAGTCGACTCGAGACCTACAGGCGCATAAGGAGAGTCGACTCGCGCATATTCTGGAGTCGACTCGAGGTCGAGTCGCCTCGCGACTCAGTGGAGTCGACTCGCAGTCGGGATCCGACTTTTTAACCCTAGATTTGTCGTTTCGAAAACACTTTTCTCTCAAGCCGCCACTGTTCAAAAAGCCCTAGAGCCGACTCCTAGGTTGTCCCCGATCGTCTCCAACCCTTTTTTCGTCGATTTTTCACCGGTTCTTAGGGTTTTCGTCCGTTCCTAGGTCGTCTCCGGTCCGTCCCAAGCTTCCTCCGTCGACCCTTCTCCGTCCTTTAGGTTCTTCATTCCATTTTGGGTCAAAATGCCACGTAAGACCGTGGTTAGGAAGAGGTCCCATCCCGAGGCCGGTCCCGAGCGGCGCTCCAAGGCGCGGCACGATCCCGCGAGGCAACCACCTCCGGCTCGTTCCCCGCCTAGGGCGGTTCCCGCGAGGCCATTGGCCGGGAAGGTCGTCTCCACCGGGAGGTATGTCGATTTCGACTTCCTCTCCCGGGAAGGTTTCACCATAGGTGAAAGACTTAGGGTCCAGGGCTTAGAGTTCTTCCTTACATTGGACCTCCCCACATATCCAGGGCTCGTTAGAGAGTTTTACGGTACCGTCCATCGGAGAGATGGGGGTATCGAGGGCACAGTAGCCGGTGTCCCTGTGTTTGTCACGGAGGATCTTATTGGCCACATCCTCCACCTTCCACTAGTAGGGGTGGCTCCCACACATCCCGAGGACAGAGTTGAGGCCCTTACGGCCGTTCTCGGGCATCCACCCCAGTCACCCGTAGACGAGGTATCCGCCAGCTCACTACCGATTGAGATGCGGATCCTCTTGAGTATACTGTCTAGGTCCATCTTCCCTAAGACAGGGAGATTTGATTTTGTAAATGAGAGGGACCTAGCTCTTATGTTCTATATGCTTCACGACACCCCAATCAACTTCCCTAAACTCATATATCGATACATGTGTGAGCCCCTAGATAGACCTAGGCTCACCCTCCCATATGGCATGATATTCACCCTTCTGTTTAGGGAGTACGAGATTCCCATTCCTGAGAGGGAACCCTCTCGTGCATTGCGATGGACAGATCGCTTGTGTACGGGGACCATGCACAGGATGGGGTTTCGGAAGAGAGAGGGGGTATGGGTTAGGAAGTCTACCCTCACCGCTCAGACCACCAGACCTTCACCCAGTCCTGAGCCCGATTCAGACTACCCAGACCTTCCAGACCATCCAGACCTTCCATCCACTCCTCCTGCTCCTACCACCTCCGCCGGACCTTCCTCCTCGGCACCACCCTCTATGGCGGTCCGGATTGATCCTGAGCAGCTCCGGGAGCTGCGACAGGAGATAGTCAGAGAGGTGAGGGATGAGCTGCTTCGGGAGCTCCGAGATGCGGTGCCTGCTCCCACTCCTGCACCCGTATCTTCTCAGTTGGTCCCTTCCTTGACAGCCGTGACTGACATGACGGCTCATGTACGGGAAGAGATCTACAATGTCCGGAGTTTGGTCCAGGCCCAGTTCCACAGCATGAGTGAGGTCACGAGCTCCACTCGACAGATGCGAGAGGAGATAGGTCGTGACATGCACACCACCACCGAGGGGGCCGAGCGCTTGTCGAATGTACTCATCGACAAGCTGGACGCACTTCAGACATCGGTGACTGGGCTTCAGGCGTCGGTGACAGAGCTCTCCACTACACATAGCAGAGCCACCACGTCTATCATCACACAGCTTGGCCATGTCACAGATGCAGTCACCCTCCTCATGGAGCAGAGCCGATTGAGAGGAGGAGCACCATCCTCGAGAGGAGGAGCCACATCCTCCAGAGGAGGAGATGCATCCTCGAGAGGGGGAGCTTCATCCTCGAGGAGGACATAGATGTGTTTGAGTTTTGTTTTGTATTGTTTTACTTTACTTATTGTATGCTCAAATCTACTTCAATTCATATCAATACAATGAGTAGACATCTTATCTTCAATTATGTGCCATTTGATGATTGGTTGTGCCATTGATTGTGGTTGATTACCTCCTTTTTGGTATGATGACAAAAAGGGGGAGAAATATGTATAAAATGTGTAAAAGGGAAGAAATATAAAAAAAAATATGTAAAAGAAATCAATGGAAATAAATAAAAAGATAAACTCTTAAAAACACACACAAATTTGTTCTAAGTGGATTCGGTACCTCGAGGCTCATTATCTCTCTTTTGGGGCTCCTAATGGAGTAATCTCCAGAATCTATTCAAGGGATATTCGGAGATTAGCTGAATCCTACTCAAGAACAAATTGACAGATTTTCCCTCTAAAAACAAAAAATTCAGTTCAAAAACTTCAAAGCATTAAAAGAAAATTCAGAGAATCAAAACATAGTTGAATGCATATGTTGAGGGGGAGAATCTAAATTTTAATCAAGCTAAATCATTAATGACATATAAGCCAAACAATTGATTGCATAATATGAAGGCTTATATAATTCCAAATGAAAGGGGGAGCTTTAACTCCGAAATTTGTTGTTTCACTCCTTTCAAACTTGGATAAATTAAATTATCAGACATTTGAATTCATTTATGGATTTTATTTCATTATTTATTGAGCAAGTCATTTTACAGATACTCAAAGTTTTGTCATCATCAAAAAGGGGGAGATTGTGGAGTGATTGATTAAAACCCCATTTGATTTTGATGAGCTCAAAGCATTTGAGTATATCTTGTGATTACTAATGAATTCAATTGAGTGTTTCAGTGAAAATCCTGTCCAAGTGTCTCTAGACTTGGTTCATAGTATTTTGGATAAGTTAAGAAGTCTGCATGAACCAAAGTCTGAGACTCGAGTCGACTCCCAAGTATCACGAGTCAACTCCAAGCGTATCAAGTTCACTGGCACGAGCTCGAGTCGACTCCAGACTAGTACGAGTCGACTCCGACTGAGAACAGAAAGAAGAACAGAAAGCCTCATCTCAGAACCTGTCAACGAGTCGACTCCTGAAGTGCACGAGTCGACTCCAATGTTCAACGAGTCGACTCTAGGGTAGTAAGAGTCGACTCCAAGAGGTACACAAAGAAAAGGTCAGAGAGCATTTTATGGACTCTGAGATTCGAGTCGACTCCCGCAATACGCGAGTCGACTCCGAGACTGTGCGACCATCGACAGACAGAAAACCATGTTACTGCCTCTGAGATTCGAGTCGACTCCTAGACAGCTCGAGTCGACTCCAAGACAAGCTTCACGTCAAAAGGCAGAAGACCAACTTTCGGAAACTGAGAGCCGAGTCGACTCCAAGGAAGTTCGAGTCGACTCCAAGACTGGATGAGCCAAAAGACAGAGAATCGGGAGTTCGGGCTCTGAGATTCGAGTCGACTCCAAGGACAGTCGAGTCGACTCGAGTGGACAAAATTCAAAATTGGATGCACGGACTTCAGTGGATGAGCCGACTCCAAAATTGACAAGTCAGCTCCAGAAGTTGACGAGTCGACTCCAGGTCAAGACGAGTCGACTCCCAGTCGTGAAGGCAACTTTAATTCAAATTTGGAACAGTTGCCGAGTCGACTCCGGAAAAGCTTGAGTCGACTCCCGCTACAGCCGAGTCGACTCCTGATCGCGTGAGTCGACTCCAACCCACCAACGGTCATATTGTCAGGCTGCGCAGAGTGTTCAGAACGGGCAGAAAAAGCACTCTAACGGCTAGTTTCCGTGGGGGTTGGCTTAAATAGCCACAGAGGACTGTAGCAAGGCAGAGAACAACCATTCCACTCCAACTAATCAAGCATTCAAGCTCTGCAAGGTGCTCATCAACGAAAAAGGGAAGATCTGCATTTACTGCTCCACCTACATCTTTCCAGCAATTAAAGCCTTCTCCTCCAGCATTCAAGTCGACTACACATTCAAGAGGAGACCGGAGTTCAAGAAGCCTTACCTCTTCTTCAGCTTAAAAGCGTTTGAGGGCTTCTAAACTCCTCTTTGATTATATTGTTTTATATCTGCTTTTGAGAAGCTTATTTTCTGTTTTCTCTCTACTACTTGTATTTACTTGGTTCAATCGGAGGATTGAATCAAGGGGATTAAGGTTGGTTGGTGA
Source organism: Phoenix dactylifera (assembly GCF_009389715.1). NCBI lineage: Eukaryota > Viridiplantae > Streptophyta > Magnoliopsida > Arecales > Arecaceae > Phoenix > Phoenix dactylifera. The sequence continues at coordinate 19,865,549 of NC_052405.1, forward strand.
GCCAAGTTAAAACCAACGTGTGTAAGGGTTTGATTGTGAGCCCGGGAAAACAATCAGGGTTGGTTCTAGTTGGTGAGCCTGGAAAAACCGACCGAGTTCGTTGTGAGCTCGTAAAACAACAAGTTTGGTTGTGAGCTTGCAAAACAACCGACTGTAATCCAAGGGGGTTATAGTGAATTCCCAAGTGAGACTTGGGGAGTGGACGTAGGAGCAAGGGTTAGCTCCGAACCACTATAAAACTTGGTGTTTGTGTTGGATTGTCTCTTCTTCTTCCCCTCACATCACTCACAGCACTTAGCATAAATTAAATAACTTGCAAAAGTTTTTAATTAATCAACCACATCGTTTTAAATATCTAAATTAATTTAAAAACCCAATTCACCCCCCCCTCTTGGGTTGTCTATCTGGGCAACACTCCAGAACAGTCCGAGTCGACTCCAAGACTGGACGAGCCAAAAGACAGAAGATCGAGAGTTCGGGCTCTGAGCGCCGAGTCGACTCCCAGGATTGTCGAGTCGACTCGAGTGGGCCAGGTTGAAAATTGGCTCCGTGGACTTCATGGGATGAGCCGACTCCGAAAATGCCAAGTCAGCTCCAGAAGTTGGCGAGTCGACTCCGGGTCAAGTCGAGTCGACTCCCAGTCGAAGAGGCCACTTTAATTCAAATCCAGAACAGTTGCCGAGTCGACTCCAGAAAAGCATGAGTCAACTCCCGCTACAGCCGAGTCGACTCCTGATCGCGTGAGTCGACTCCGACCCCCAACGGACATATTGTCAGGTTGTGCAGAGTGTGCAGAACGGGCAGAAAAAGGTGTCTAACGGCTAGTTTCCGTGGGGGATAGCTTAAATAGCCACAGAGGACTGTAGCAAGGCAGAGAAGCACCATTCCATTCAGAGAAATCAAGCATTCATTCTCTGCATACTTGTCTTCAACGAAAAGAAGGAAGAGCGCCATTAACTCCATCCAACTTTCTCTTCCCAACATTTTAAAGAAGCCTCCTCCTGCATTCAAGTCGACAAGACATTCCAGAGGAGACTCAAAGTTCAAGAAGCCCTACTCTACTCCAACTCAAAAGTGTTTGAGGGCTCTTAACTTCTCTCTAGTTTATATTGTAGCAAATCTGCTTTTTAAGAAGCTCAGTTTTTCTGTTTGTTTCTTATTCTTTCCATATTATCTTTGCTTGGTTCAATCGGGGGATTGAATCAAGGGTGTAGATGTTGGTTGGTGAGCCGAGTGTAAAACCAACGTGTAAGGGTTCGATTGTGATCCCGGAAAAACAATCGGGGTGGTTCTAGTTGGTGAGCCAGGGAAAACCGACCGAGTTCGTTGTGAGCTCGTAAAACAACAAGTTTGGTTGTGAGCTTGTAAAACAACCGGCTGTAATCCGAGGGGTTATAGTGAATTCCCAAGTGAGACTTGGGGAGTGGATGTAGGAGCAAGGGTTAGCTCCGAACCACTATAAAAGCCTTGTGTTTGTGATTGTGTGTCTCTTTCTTTTACTCTCATTTCATTCACAGCACATAGCAATTAATTAATCATCTTGGTAAAGCATTAATTAGTCATCCACAACGTTTTAATTGCAAAATTATTTTAAAACCCAATTCACCCCCCCTCTTGGGTTGTCTATCTGGGCAACAATGGTTCGCATAAAAAGAAGGAGCTATCAATCCCAACTAAATATCCAAAGTACACAAAGGACCAATACAATGGAGTCAAACCAGCCATTACCACATGTCACTGGGTTCAGCCCGACCAACCCTATTCATGCTTTTTTTTTTTTTTTTTTGAAACCAATGGTGATTACAATAGTCCAACCCCCTTAGGCTCTAGCAAGGTCCATGTAGCGAGTTTTCGGCCAATGACTCCTGATCCAGTTGGCTCAAGGCATTAGGTGAAACACCCCTCGGGCTTAATTACTCGAACCAGACTACGCCACGAGGTTAGACTTGTCATCTCCTCATTTATTTATTTATTTATTTTAAAATTTTTTTTCAAGATAGAGAAGGTAAACTGAACCATATAATGTGACTGCAACGTGACTATAGATCAACCAAAGTCGGAACATAAGGCACTTAGATGATCTAGCCGGGGTATTCAATCTCTATCTTTATGTGAAAACCAAATCAAGAACCTTATAGTACGGACAAGGATACTCGTACTTCTTTTACAGATATGGCTTAATAAAAATGCATTAAACAAATGTGAACTCCTGAGGCCTTCCTATAATCATTAAATACATGTGCGGGGATCTAATAATAGGTCTCTGATCAGTCATAGTACGCATGTATTCCTTGCCTTAATAGTTGCACAAACTCAATATGAAAATACATGTGCATTTGCTTAGAAAAGAATGCAATTTTTTTTTTCTTCCCTCCCCCCAACTTAAATATTGCGTTGTCCTCAATGTAATAGATACAAGAAAGCTATAATAAAAGACAGTAGAGAAAATAATATTGAAGAGAAGAAGAATACCTTGAGCTGTTGATATCCAGAAAATAAAACCTACAAAACTAGAAAAATAATCCTAACTAATATACACATACCTTTGCCTTCATGCTCAGTCATAAGAAGGCTCCTCCAAGGAAAAGGAGTCCTCTTCATCTGCAAAATTCTCAAGAAAAGGTTTTAACCTATGTCCATTTACCTTAAAAATTCTACCATCCCGTGGATTCTCAATCTCAACCGCCCCATGTGGAAAAACGGTTTTTATAATGTAAGGACCTGTCCATCTCGATCGCAACTTACCAGGAAACAGATGTAAGCGGGAATCATATAAAAGAACTTTTTGCAAAGGTTCAAAAGATTTTTTTAAAATTGATTTATCATGTAAGATCTTCATTCGTTCTTTGCAAATTTTAGCATTGTCATAAGCATCTCTGCGAATCTCATTAAGCTCGTTTAATTGCAATTTTCTAGCTAGACCGGCATCTTGTAAATCAAAATTCAATTTTCTAATTGCCCAATACGATTTATGTTCTATTTCTACAGGCAGATGACACGCTTTTCCATAGACTAGCCGGTAGGGAGACATGCCAAGAATGGTTTTGTATGCAGTACGATAGGCCCATAATGCATCTGATAGTTTCAAGGACCAATCTTTTCGTGATGGGTTCACCGTTTTCTCTAAAATACGCTTGATCTCTCTATTGGCTAATTCTACTTGGCCACTAGTTTGCGGATGATATGGGGTAGCAACTTTGTGGGTGACACCATACTTTTTTAATAATATCTCAAAAGGCTTATTACAAAAGTGTTTTCCACCATCACTAATTATGACCTTAGGCATCCCAAATCGTGAAAAAATATTTTCTTTTAAAAACTTCAGGACGGGTTTGTGATCATTGGTCTTACAAGCAACAGCTTCTACCCATTTGGACACATATTCGACACCGACTAAAATGTACTCATATCCAAAAGATGGTGGAAATGGGCCCATAAAATCGATGCCCCAACAATCGAAAATTTCGACAATAGTAATGGGTTGAAGAGGCATCATTTGCCTACGAGTTAGACTTCCAATACGTTGACATGGATCACATGTCCTGCAGAACTCGTGGGCATCTTTGAACATAGTGGGCCAATAGAAACCACATTGCAAAACTTTTGCAACAGTTTTCTTAGAGGCAAAGTGTCCACCGCAAGCATCAGTGTGGCAGAAAGTAAGTACGCTTTGTATATCATGATCCGGTATGCATCGTCTAAAGATTTGATCATTGCAATATTTAAACAAATAGGGTTCGTCATAGTAATAATTCTTTACTTCGCGCAAGAAAATTTTTCTATCTGTCGACCCCCAATGCTCCGGCATCCGGCTTGTAACAAGAAAATTTACAATATCTACATACCATGGTATACTAGAAAGTGCAAACAACTGCTCTTCAGGGAATGAGTCCTTGATGGAAAACTGTGGCACTGAATCATGAAAAACTAATCGTGATAAATGGTCAGCAACCACATTCTCTACTCCTTTTTTATCTTTGATAGTGATGTCAAATTCTTGGAGTAGAAGTATCCATCGTATTAAGCGTGGTTTGGCATCTTTCTTATCCAACAAATATTTTAGTGCCGCATGGTCCGTGAAGATAACAATAGGAGCACCAAGGATATAAGAGCGAAATTTATCTAAGGCAAATACTACTGCAAGCAATTCCTTCTCGGTGGTAGTGTAATTCATTTGAGCATCATTTAAGGTCTTGCTTGCATAGTAAATGACATATGGCTTATTATCCTTGCGTTGTCCTAGGACAGCTCCTATCGCATAGTCGCTAGCGTCGCACATAATCTCAAAAGGTAATGACCAATCAGGTGGTCGCACGATGGGTGCAGTGCTAAGCATAGACTTCAACTTTTCGAATGCCTCTTGACAGGTTTCAGTCCAATTGAACGGTGTATCAAGGGATAGGAGGTTACATAATGGTCGAGCTATGACACTAAAGTCCTTGATGAACCTCCTATAAAATCCGGCGTGACCCAAAAATGATCTAACATCTCTAACCGTCTTGGGTGCAGGTAGCTTAGCAATTAAATCAGTCTTAGCTCTATCTACTTCCATGCCCTTCGATGAAACAATATGTCCTAAGACAATTCCCTTTTGCACCATGAAGTGGCATTTCTCCCAATTCAGTATCAAGTTCTTTTTCATACATCGAGCTAAGACAGCTTGTAAATGTGACAGGCAATCATCAAATGTGTCGCCAAAAATGGAGAAGTCGTCCATGAACACTTCCAAAAATTTCTCGTTCATGTCTTCAAAGATGCTGAGCATGCATCTTTGGAATGTTGCAGGTGCATTACCCAACCCGAATGGCATTCGTCGGAAAGCAAATGTGCCAAAAGGACAAGTGAAGGTAGTCTTCTCTTGATCTTCCGGTAAAATTTCAATTTGATAATATCCCGAATAGCCATCGAGAAAACAATAGAAATCATGCCCTGCAACCCTCTCCAATACTTGGTCTAGGAAGGGTAGAGAAAAGTGATCCTTTCGTGTGACCAAATTCAGCTTTCGGTAGTCAACACACATGCGCCAACTCGTCGGGACACGAGTTGGAACTAGTTCACCTTGTTCATTTTCTACTACCGTCAAACCCGATTTCTTAGGAACGACTTGAGTAGGGCTTACCCACTTGCTGTCGGAAATTGGGTAAATAATACCCACGTCAAGCAACTTGAGGACTTCTGCCTTAACCACATCTCTCATCGTAGGATTCAACCTTCGTTGCATTTGCCTTGTGGTTTTGGCATTGTCCTCCAAATATATTCGATGTGTGCAAACTAAGGGGCTAATCCCCTTCAAGTCGGCAATAGACCACCCTAAAGCTCCTTTATGATTCTTTAGAACACCAAGTAATTTTCTTTCTTGGTCATGATTAAGATCAGACGAGATAATTATAGGGTAAGTGTCCTCGGGTCCAAGAAAGGCATACTTGAGTTCCTTCGGTAAAGGTTTTAACTCGAGCTTAGGCACTTGCTCATGGGATGGTACTATCTTTGCTTCTCGAGGTGGCAACTGCTCAAATTTTTCTACTTTTGGTCTCCACCCATTGATCATCATGGCGTTCGAAAAATTCATACTAGGTTTGACCAACAAATCATCTTCATTGGTGCCATTAGAACACCAATCAATTAAACTATCGCCGGATGGATCGTTAAATGCTTCAGCTAATAAATATTCCTCCGCGATAGTTTCAACCCAATCAACCTCCTTACTCTCTTCGGGATCATTAGGTTGTTTGCACACATTAAAAATGTTCAGTTCTAAGGTCATGTTACCAAAAGAAAGCTTCATGACGCCATTCCTACAATTAATCAATGCATTAGAAGTTGCAAGGAATGGACGTCCTAAAATGACCGGAATCTGAGACTGTGAGTTCGAAGCCGGATGTGTGTCCAATACGATAAAATCGACAGGAAAATAGAACTTATCTACTTGAACCAATACATCCTCGATAATTCCCCTCGGAATTTTAACTGACCTGTCAGCTAATTGCAAAGTGACGGAGGTTGGCTTCAACTCACCTAAACCAAGTTGCTCATATACAGAATATGGCAACAGATTCACACTTGCCCCTAAATCTAACAATGCTCGCTCTATCCTAAAGTTGCCTATGATGCATGAGATGGTTGGGCAACCTGGATCCTTAAATTTAGGGAGAATATTGTGCTGCAAAATAGCACTCACATTTTCAGTTAAAAATGCCTTCTTCTTAACATTTAATCGGCGTTTGACAGTACACAAGTCCTTCAAAAATTTGGCATATGAGGGTACTTGTTTGATTGCATCAAGAAGAGGTATGTTGATCTTTACTTGTTTAAAAAGCTCAAGAATTTCAGAATTAGGTTCGAGATTTTGCAACGGCTTTAACCGTTGTGGAAAAGGTGGAGGAAAAGGACATTCAACTTTCTTGGTAGAAGTTGGGACCTCAACTTCTTCTTTGTCCCTTTCATCGACTTTGGGAGCATCAGAATTAGAAGTGACCTGCGGTCTCAATGGGACGGTCTGATCAATGACTTTCCCATTACGCAAAGTCATGATGCTCTTTGCATGCTCTGTATGCGAATTAGAAGGAGCCGTATTATTACTACCGTGCACTTGTGGGTTAGGTTGGGGTTGAGCTGGAAGCTTACCCTTCTCTTGGGTACTTAGGACGGTGGTCAACATTGACAATTGGTTCCTTATATCTTCAAAGTTTCGAGTATTTTGAGCATTGATATTCACTTGACCTTGTAGAAAAGTTTGTATGGATTGCAAAGTATCCTCGATATTTGGCTTTTGAGAGGGTGGTGATGCAAAAGTAGGATGTGCAGGTGGAGGAGCTGAATGGTGTGACTGTTGAGGATGATCATTTCTCCACCTAAAATTTGGATGATTCTTCCAACCAGGGTTATAGGTATTCGAGTATGGATCGTTATAAGGCTTTTGGTAGGAGTTCATAGCATTTGCTTGATCGTGCAAGACTTCTTTGAATGCCGGTATGGTGGGACAATCTGTAGTAGTATGATCCGACATATCGCAGATACCACAACACTCGTTTCTAAGCTCTATAGTCTTGACAGGCTCGACCTTCCTAAGCTCAATTTCTTCTACCTTCCTAGTGAGGGCTGCCATTTTAGCATGAAGATCATCCTCAGTTCTGAGGTTGTAAAAGCCTCCCTGTACAGAGCTAGTAGGCTTAGGTAAAGACTTGGTGTTTCTATCCCCGTTATCCCAAAGTTGGGCAGTCTCAGTAAGGGAATCCAAATATTCCCATGCCTCATCAGGTTGTTTTTCTAAGAATCTACCATTGCACATGGTCTCTACAAACTGTTTCAACTGTGGAGATAAACCTTCATAAAAGAAGCTAATGGTTCTCCAAGTTTCGAATCCGTGATGAGGGCATGAGAGAAGAAGGTCTTTAAATCTTTTCCAATATTCATAAAATGTTTCATTATCTTTTTGTTGGAAATTGCTAATATGTCTTTTTAAAAAGTTGGTCCTTTGTGTGGGAAAGAACTTCTTTAAAAATTCTCTCTGCATATCTTGCCAAGTTCTTATTGATCTAGGTCGCAAGGAGTTTAGCCATGTTTTGGCCTTATCCTTTAGAGAGAAAGGGAACAATGTCAACTTGAGGACATCCTCGGTGACGTTTGGCACTCTAAATGTAATGCTCAATTCTTCAAAATCCTTTAAATGAAGATACGGACTCTCAGACTCTAAGCCGTGGAACTTGGGCCGCAATTGAATTACCCCGGGTTTGATGTCAAAATGTCCTACATTATCGGAAAAAATTATGCATGAAGGCTGACTAGTCCTAGCCGGTTGTAGGTATTGTCTTAGGGTCATAATATGGGGTTCACGTTCTCGATTGTGGTGACTCCCCGCATCTTCATTTAAATCAGCCATCTCACAAGGTGTGAGATATTGAGAAGAAATTTCAGGGGTATGTCCTAAGGGATGATCTAAAGTTGTACGACTTAATCGACCGGTGTCGTCCCTATTCCACTTTAGCATGCAAAATATTTTCCTCTCTGTTTTTTTAAATAAATATAAGTACCAACTAAAGATACCCTAAAACGAAAATCTATTTACAATTAAACATGCAACAAAACATTACACCTCAATTTCTAATGTTTTTCTTAAATTTCTAGACAGCTCCTAACTGGTTTGAAGAGGGCACCTAAGCCTCCAATCCGGTCTAATGAACCGAGTTGACCAGGTAAGCTCTCAGGTAAGTGGAGGGGTCACGATGCGTTCGCAAAGGTCCCACTTAAAACCCACTTACCTCGAACAGATGAACTGTCTCCCTTATAGGGACAAAGCTTGCCTAGACATCAACTAAGCCACAGAGCGAAATTGGTGCAACTTTCGGTGGTCTTCGTCCTATTGAGCTCGAATGTCCTTAGGGGCCAACGTCTAGTTGATTTTAGTTAAGCTTAGGATATTTATGCACTGGGGTGATTTTTGGGCTAAGGACGAGTGATGAAATCCCGACCTTATCTTTTTAAATGGGTTCAGCCCTTAAAATATTTTATGCTGATGCCTTATACTATATGCAACAATCAAGAGATTTTTTTTTAATATTTTATGACATGACATTAAATTTCATTGAATAGGTGATCAAGCAAATTATTTATTTATTTTTTTTTTAAATTTTATGAGTTGAAGTCTGAATTTGAAATTTAAAATTTGAAATTTTAGGTTTTCCCTCTCTTTTTTTTTTCAATTTTCAATTAGCAACAAGGGTTAATAAGATATGATAACAATAAATTTCTTATTCTAAAAATTAAATGCAGAAAATTCAAAGTAGAAAGCAGCAAAGTTTCGTATTAATATGATGGTATTAAAAATGTCAGAATGTCAATCAGACCGTTCAAATTATCGAACGATGTGTCTTGCACTATCTGACCAAATTTGAGTCAAATCAGACGGCTAATTTCTATGATATCAGAGTTTGATGCAGACTGTGCAGGGAATTAAAAATAGTAGTAAAGATTTATTTTTTTTTTTGAAAAGAAAAATACTAACTATTAAGGTAAAAATTAAATCTAAAATTATACTAATAACTCAGCCGTTCCCCGGCAACGGCGCCAAAAACTTGGTGCAAAAATAAAACTGTTCTCCCAAGTGCAGGAGAATCGCACAAGTAGTATAACTCGGAAGTCCGAGGTCGATTCCTCAGGAAACGATCTATGGATTATTAGCTTAATTTCAGATTAATTGATTCAATAAACTTATGGATTAAGATGATGTTTTGCAAATAGAAAATAAAACAGTCAATAGAGAATCGAAGTTAGGATAGATTAAGATGGTGTTGGGATCCAGAATCTCCTTCGATAATATCAAATTCATGCAATAAATTCTATGATTCTTTTGTTTTCTTTAAGAATTATAAGCAGATAAAATTTAATTATGGAGTATGTTCTTGATAACATAAATTCTTTTTTTTAAGCATTCAACGTGCCTTATAACGTCAACGATGAATCAAATAATCGAGGAAGACATGTATCAATAAGCATAAATTATAAAAGAATTTTCAACATATAAGAATCATGACATAATCAAAAGATAGATTATTTAAAGCAAAGGATTAGAATTTACATCATGAACTTGATACACCAAATGATCTCCCTTCACCCATCACCAAGAACTTTAGCTCATCATCTTCCTCTCTCTTTCTCACTCTTTTTTTTTTTTTTAATAACAGAAACAGGGCATCCCCTGTTTCTCTCTACTTCTTTTTTTTTCTTTTTCTTTCCACTCCAGCCGCCCGGCTCCTCTCTTCTTCTCTTTTAGAATCCCCCGATCCTCCCCCCTCAGCCGAGAAGACCTTCTTCATATAGATCCCCAGAACCCATAAACCAGCGATGATCCCCTGATCACGCATGGAGAGGAGCTGCTAACAGACGCCAAAGATCGTGCGTGGGATGCTGAGGACGCGGAGCGGACGTGGAGGGGTGATTTGCGGACGGCTGGGCTGATCACGGGTGCGGACAATGCGTAGATGGGTGCAGAAGATGCTCGCGGACGTTGATTGCTTCACGGGATGCTGGGACTTCGAAAGATTGCTCGCGGACGTTGATTGCGGAAGCTCTGAAACGGGGAAGAGGCAGACGCAGAAACGGATGATTTGCAAGGAATTTGATGCGGGAGAATCACCATGGATGGCTGGATGCGGATCCGGAAGCACGGGAGCCGATCGCGGTTGAGGACGACGCGCGGATGCTGCTGGAAGGCGGACGGACGCAGGCGGAGGAGGTGGGCGGATGGCTAGGCGGTGATCACGGATGAGACGGGCGAACGAGTGCTGGGATGAGCGGACGAATGAGTGCTGGGATGAGCGGACGAACGGGATCGTCCTGGCGAAGATGGAAAGATTCCGCATGGACGCTGTGGAGCGGGAAGCTTGGATGCGGGTGCTCCACGGACGCTTGGGAGGTGATTGCGGTCAAGACGGGAAGGGAGCTGATCACTGGTGCGGATGGAATCAGGATGCTAGGCTTGGGTGCGGGAAATCAGATCTCAGATCCTGGCTCACGGACGGCTGGAAGCTTGAGTTGCATTGCGGAATTTGGGAAGTCGCTTGGGTGCGCGGAAGAAGAGTCATAGACTCTGTTCTGCAGTTGGGAGGATGCATCCTTTTTAGATGAATTTATATAAAATAATGTTAAAAATTATAATAAGTGCTAAGGATAAAATATTAATCATGCAAATGTTAACATCTATTATTTATCATTATTTTGCTAGCATTAGGCTAAGTTAATTGGTACTTAGATCGCACTTTTGTGCTCTCATCACAGATATTCAGCGATATAAATAAGAGAGAAGTTAAGAGCCCTCAAACAAATTTATGAAGATGTAGAGGAGGGCTTCTCGAACTCGGGGTCTCCTCTTGAGTGTCTCGAAGACTTGATGACTGAAGGAGACTTCTTTAATGCTGGGAAGAGTTGGTTGGATGGAGTTTAATGCCCCTCTTCCTTCTTTTCCTTTGAAATCCTTTGGTAGGTGAAGATTCTTTGTTTTCTTTGAATGGAATGTCACTTCTCTACCTTGCTACAGTTCTCTGTGGCTATTTAAGCCATTCCCCATGGAAACTAGCCGTTAGACACAATCTCCTAGCCGTTCTGCACATTCTGCACATCCTGACAATGTTTCCGTTGGGATCGGAGTCGACTCGCGCGATCTGGAGTAGACTTGGCTGCTGCAAGAGTCGACTCGTGCTTTTCTGGAGACGGCTCGACAACTGTTCCGGATTTGAATTAAAGTGCTGTCTCGACTGGGAGTCGACTCGACTTAACCCGGAGTCGACTCCCCAAAGTCTGGAGCTGACCTGGCACTTTTGGAGACGACTCGACGTTAGGAAACCAGGGATGCATTTTTCAAGTTTGCTCACTCGAGTCGACTCGGAAATTCTGGGAGTCGACTCGGCGCTCAGAGTCCGAACTTCCGATCTTCTGTCTTTTGACTCGTGCCGTCCTGGAGTCGACTCGAACTGTTTCGGAGTCGACTCGGCTCTCAGTATCTGAAGAACAGTCTTCTGTCTTTTTGGGGTAGCGCTGTCTTGGAGTCGACTCGCCTCTCAGAGACGAAAATACTGTCTTCTGTCTTTTTGGGGTCGCGCTGTCTTGGAGTCGACTCGGACTTTGCGGGAGTCGACTCGGCTCTCAGTGTCCGAAAGTTGCTCTCTGACTTTTGCCTTATATCACACTGGGAGTCGACTCTCGCTTCCTTTGGAGTCGACCTGCCAACCATCGGAGTCGACTCGAGTTCCTCAGGAGTCGACTCGGCTCTTAGGGTCCAAAATAACTTCTCTGTCTTTCTGTCTGTAACTCCCTAGAGTCGACTCGGCAGTATCGGAGTCGACTCGTTGACAGGTTTTGAGTTGGATCTTTCTGTCTGTCTGTCTGTTCTCAGTCGGAGTCGACTCGTAATGTACAGGAGTCGACTCGAGCCTGTGCCAGTGCTTCTAATACGCTTGGAGTCGACTCGTAATCTCCCGGAGTCGACTCGAGTCTCAGACTTTGGTTCAAATTGAGTTCTTTACTTATCCAAAATGTATTGAACCAAATCTAGAGACACTTAACCATAAATTTACAAGTATTTGACTGAAACACTAGATTGAATTCATTAGTACAACATAAGATATACTCAAATGCTTTGAGCTCATCAAAATCAAATAGGATTATAATCAATCACTCCACATCCTCCAAAGACCAAGAACAAATCTTAAGAATGTTCTTCACAGCTATCTAATGCTCTTCGTCTGGATTCGACTGATATCTGCTAGTGACACTCACAGCAAGAGCTATATCAGGTCGTGTACATAGCATGACATACATGAGGCTTTCTATTGCCGAAGCATAAGGAATCCTGCTCATGCGTTGAATCTCTTCAGATGTGTTGGGGCATATCTTTTTGGAGAGATGAATCCCATGCCTAAGGGGTAATAGATCCCTCTTAGAGTTTTCCATGCTGAACCTCTTCAGCACCTCCTCTATGTACATCTTTTGTGATAGGCCAAGCATCCTCTTAGATCTATCTCTATAGACCTTAATCCCCAAAATGTAGGATGCTTTCCCAAGGTCTTTCATGGAGAACTCTTTTGACAACCAGACCTTGACCGAGGTTAGCATGGGAATATCATTTCCTATCAGGAGGATGTCGTCTACGTACAGTACGAGGAATACGACAGCCCTCCCACTAACCTTCTTGTAAACACACGGTTCCTCTTCGTTCTTGATAAAATCAAACGATTTGATCGCATCATTGAAACGAGTGTTCCAACTCTGAGATGCTTGCTTTAGTCCATAGATGGACCTTTGCAGCTTGCAGACCTTGTGATCTCCATCACTAGAAGTGAAACCCAAAGGCTGCTCCATATAGATATCTTCATCAAGATATCCATTCAGAAAAGCAGTTTTCACATCCATCTGCCATATTTCATAATCATGAAATACTGCAATGACAAGCAATGTTCGAATGGATTTCAGCATGGCTACAGGTGAAAAGGTCTCCTGATAGTCAATGCCTTCGCGCTGACTATACTCTTTCGCCACTAGCTTGCCTTATAGGTCTCTACTTTACCATCCGAACCTATCTTCCTTTTATAAATCCATTTGCATCCAATAGTGACTATACCTTCTGGTGGATCTACTAAGATCCAGACTTGGTTGGAATACATGGAGTCTATCTCTGACTTCATGGCTTTCAGCCATTTCTCGAAATCGATATCAGATATTGCCTCGTTGTAGGTATTGGGATCCTGTACATGTTTCCTATCTCCAATGAGGAACATTTCCTTGGTATCCTCTATAAGCATACCTAAGTATCTATCAGGAGGATGAGAGATTCTACAAGATCTACGAGGTGGAGGAGGTACTACGTGTATTGGCTCTATGTGAATAGGTTCTATAGGATCCATTACTCGTTGCTTTTCAGAAACTTTCTCTTCAAGCTCAATTTTTCTCCCACTGCCTCTATCAAGGATAAACTGTTTTTTCAAGAAGATGACATGTCGGCTCACAAACATATTGTGATCCTCTGAGACGTAAAAATTGTATCCTAATGACTCTTTAGGATATCCTATGAAACGAGCACTTATGGTCCTAGGCTCTAACTTGTCCGCCTGTTGTCGCTTGACATGGGCCGGACATCCTCAAATCTTGAGATGACCAAGACTCGGCTTCTTACCATGTCATATCTCATACGGTGTGGTAGGAACGGATTTAGAGAAAACTCTATTCAATAAATAAATCGCGGATAGTAAGGCATCTCCCCAAAGAAACATAGGCAGATCGGTGAAGCTCATCATGGATCGGACCATATCCAATAGAGTCCGATTCCTCCTTTCTGACACCCCGTTGAGTTGAGGTGTACCCGAAGGTGTCCATTGTGAGACTATGCCATTCTCCTTGAGATAGTTCCGGAATTCCCCACTAAGGTATTCTCCTCGATCTGATCAAAGAACCTTAAGTGTTTTTCCAGTCTATTTTTCTACTTCATTTCTGAACTCTTTGAACTTTTCAAAAGACTCAGATTTGTATCTCATAAGATACTCATACCCATATCGTGAATAGTCATCGTTAAAGGTAATGAAGTACGAATAACGATCCCTAGCTGACACATCAAATGGGCCACACACATCAGTGTACCAAGGTAAGTATTTCAGTGGTCCTCTCCCATGTCCTATAAAAGATAATCTAGCCATTTTTCCTTGAAGACAGGACTCACAAACTGGATATGACTCGGAATCAATGGGCCGAGAAGCCCATCTTTCTCCATTTTGTTCATTCTATCTTCTCTAATATGGCCAAGCCTGAGGTGCCACAAATACTTCTGATTTATCTCATCTCTTGATCTTTTAGATCCTATGGCACTCACTACTTGCTCAGACACATTCACAGACACATCAATATGCAAGTGATAGAGACTGTCAATCATAAAACCACGTGCAACTAATTTATTTCTAAAATAAATAGAACAACAGTCTTTGTCAAATGTCAAAACATGACCATCCTGTGCTAGACACGAAACAGAAATCAAATTCCTGCTAGCAGCAGGAACATAATAATAGTCTCTAAGCAATAAACTAAATCCAGACGGTAATCGCAGAGGATAGGTGCCCACAGCTACAGCAGCAACTCTTACCCCGTTGCCAACCTGAAGGGTTACTGCACCTTCCGCCAGCCTCCTACTTTCCTTTAGACCCTGCATAGTAGTGCACAAATGAGCACTAGAACCAGAATCTATAACCGATCTAGAAGTAGAAGAAACCGTAGGGTTAGTTTCAATTACGAGCAAGTCTAACATACCTTCAAAAGGTGTGTCTGCCTTTTTGTTCTTCAGGCTCTCGAGGTATGAAGGGCAGTTCCTTTTCCAGTTGCCGTCGACGTTGCAGTGGAAATATTTTTTCTTGTCCTTAGCTCTTTTCTTATGAACTTCCTTCTTAGGCTTCTTGTCTTTCTTCTGCTTTTTTACAGGCTTCTTTTTCTTCCAAGTAGACTTTCTCTTGGAACCAGAAGTTAGCTCAGCAGCCAAAGCAGAGCCCCTTGAACCTTTTAAGGCTCCCTTAGCAGTTACCAATATATTCAACAGTTCAGTCTTAGTGCATTCAATCTTATTCATATGGTAGTTTACTATAAACTGCCCAAATGAATCAGGAAGGGATTGCAGGATCAGATCTATCTGCAGTTCCTTATGCATGGTCATACCGAGCTTCTCAAGCTCCTCTAGGTCCTTGATCATAATCAAACAGTATCGTGGATAGACTGTTCCTCGCACATCTTTGCCTTGAAGAGCCTCTTGGACACTTCAAAATGTGCAGTGCGGCTTTGCTCACCATACAACTCTTGCAAGTGTGCCAGTATTTTTCTAGCAGTCTTCATATTCTCATGCTGGTATTGAAGTTCATTAGTCATGGATGCCATGATGTAGCACTTGATCCTAATGTCATCATCTGTCTACTTTTGATGCGTCTCACGCTGATCATCAGTAGGATGTGCTGGTAACCTGGGGATCTCATTCTCGAATACATACCCTAAGTTCTCACAATTCAAAACGATTTTCAGGTTTCTAAGCCAGTCTTTATAATTGGTTCCGGTCAGTCGGTTGGTCTCAAGAATACGGGTCAAAGGATTTGAAGCTAACATTGTGATCTATAGAGAGTAAAGATTCTAGTTAGACTTTGTACTTGAACTCTATTTGTTTTAAAATCTTTTAAAACAAATATGCTTCCGCTATTTTCTCGAATCCCTTATACTCTCCTGATGGAGAAACGAAAACCCTATGCGATTAGAGTTTCTAGTGAGTACTGCGATCTCACCTATTTACATGCCGCCTCACCTAACAGTTATTGATAACATATAAATGGATGAGTGTACAACTCTTGTACAATGCTTCTTAAGCAAATTGCAGTGGTACTTGGTCTCTAAGTCATAAAGACCTCACCTAACAGTTCTTGGCCCCATTACTTAGTTAAGTCAGACCCACCGTATAACCGCAGAAATAAAGTCATCATTGGATCCTCACCTAACAGTTATTGATGCCCAACCCCACCTTTACCCCGCAACATCTCATGTCTAATAGAGAGGTCCAGTCCCCCGATGCAACTTGTGTTGGATTGCCCCACATCGGCGCGACGTTCGCGGCGGAATCCGCATGCCGGGCCCGGTGCATCGCATACGCCGGAACAGGATCGGGTAGATTTCAAAATTTTTCTGAATCAAAACGATTCAGAACCCTTTTGAATTAAGATGGGGACTAAACTAAGATCTAATAATTAATTATGAATTGTTAAACTACTAGAAAATCAGAAATATAAAATTTCAAATGAAGATCTCATCTTCACCTTTGTGCGGGTAGAAGAACACCGCAACCGATGATCGTGGTTTGGTTCCTTGTAGCCGCACAAACGTCCGGCCTCTACAAGTATCCACACGAGGTTGCTGAAGATCAGAGATGGGGCTTCACCGGGGTGCTAACTCCTTGCAAAAGCCTCTCTTGGATGCCGAAGAAGAAGGAAGAAGAAATCACAAGGATCCCACCTTGTGCAGCCTTCAAAAGGAAGAAGAAAACCCTTCACCTTTTTTATTCTTCTCTCTCTATTTGCTGATTTAAAAATCCCCTAAAAAAACTTCTTGCTGCCCCACGGCTGGGAGAAGTTCTTTTCTGAAATTTGGGACGTGGGGCTCCCTTTTATATGGTTCAAAACCCTAGGCGCCAAGGGTCCTAGTCCCACTAGGATTCCTTGGCGCCTCCCCTTTTTTTTGCATTGGTGGGCCCCTTGATTCCTTGAATCAAGGGGCGCTGGCTCCCAGCAAAGAAGGAGAGGGGGCCACGTTCTTCCTTGCCCTCTTGGCTGCCCCCTCTTACCTATTTTGACTCCTCAAAATAGGGCATTAAGAGGGAGGCTTCATATAAGGAAAAAGGCTGAATTTAGGTAGAATTTTTTTTTGGGACTCGATCTAGCCAACTCTTGACTAGGATTTGAGTCAAATTTCTTTGGGTCAGATCCAACATAATTTGACTCAATTAATCAGCAATAAAAGACTCAATTATAATCTAATTATAATTATTTAATTCTTCCATTTAACTCACTAACTCTTAGTGGGTTATTTTGTACATCAATCTTATTGACAATTGACATTGTGATTCCAAATCACAAATCGACAATCCTAATAATCAGAACCTCTAATGTGTGTGACCTCATAGGTTCTAATCTGACTGGTAATGAGACATATTGAGATCTCCATCTCAGTATCATTGAAACTCCTTTCAATGGGTTGGAACGATTCCAACTCAACTCATTAGGGTTTATCGATCATCAAGATAATCCCTATGAGTCCCACCATCCACCAGTGACACCTAGCAGCATGTAGTGGCTACCCAGCAGAATAGAATGATGAACCTCTAGGTGCAGTTGTCATGTGTTACAGTCCTTCTATCGTGGATCCCTACAAGACGGAGGTCATGGATAACTCGTCAAACCCCTTCGTCTGTCATATGTCAAAATTTATTCGACTTAAGTTCGAGAGTGGAAAACTCTTTCTCCACTGTGCATACTGCCCCGGCCAAGGTCTTATGAACTCAGTCTTATAAATCACATAGGATCTCTCCTTATCTATCAAGGTCGATAGATTCCTTGTAGATGCATACCCTACTCCTACAGTGAACTTATTGCAGCCAATCTACACTGCATGGACCCCATATGGCTAGAGACCATGCATTTGTGCAGTCAAACTACAATAACCTCACTGTGAGTAGCCGAAGCATCGCAGGTCAAAGGACTAGTCACAGTACTGCAACATCAAGCAAGTCACTGACGAGTGGATAGACATCCAAGTGACTTCTTGTGTTGGTCACGCTCAGTACCCTTGTTCTCTAACAAGCACCTGCACTATCACTTCAGTGTCCCTACACTGTGAACTCAAGTCTCATCCATCAGAAGAAAAGTGATCTGTGGCACTGATCGGGATCGATCACCGTCCTCGTGATGATCCATTGATCAGGAGCATTTAGAAATTAATCACCAATGATACATGGCTCAAATTCTCAACTCTTGAGAATATGTATCATCATCTTATTAATTTCTTGGACGATTCATAGACACATAAACAATATGAATGAAAAGATGCTTTTTATTTATTTAATAATAAACAGTCAAGTACAAAATTATGTCCCTAGAATCAACAATGTGTCAGCCAAATTGGCTTCTAGGGCATACATCTAACAATCTCCCACTTGCACTAAAGCCAATTGGTCATATATCTTAGGCCCATCTTCTCAAGGTGGGCTTCAGTCTTTTGCTGACTTAGCTGCTTAGTGAACGGGGTCCGCCACGTTATCCGCGGAGTTCTACTCTCTGCACCTCTACATATTTTTTCTCAACATAGTCGCGTATGAGATGGAAGCGCCGCTCTATATGCTTAGACTTCTGATGAGACCTTGGCTCCTTAGCAAGGGCTATGGCGCCATTATTATCGCAGTAGAGTGTTATGGCATCTTGATGTTATCACGTCCAACTCTGCAATGAATTTCTTGAACCAGAAGCCTTCCTTAGCAGCTTCAGAGGCGGCGATGTATTCAGCTTCCATAGTAGAATCAGCAATGATCGGTTGTTTAGAACTCTTCCAATTCACCGTAACCACCATTGCACAAGAACACATATCCAGATGTTGACTTTCTGTCATCGACATCAGTCATGAAGTCTGATCTGTGTACCCTTCTACCTTTTAACTCTGATGATCCTTCCAAAAATCAAGAATAAATCTTTAGTTCTTCTCAAGTACTTAAGAATATTCTTCACAGCTGTCCAGTGTTCTTCACCTGGATTCGACTGATATCTGCTTGTGACACTCACAGCAAGGGCTATATCAGATCTATCTCTATAGAACCTTTATTCCCAAAATATAGGATGCTTCCCCAAGGGTCTTTCATGGAGAATTTCTTTTGACAACCAGACCTTGACCGAGGTTAGCATGAGAATATCATTCCCAATCAGGAGAATATCATCTACGTATAGTACGAGAAAACGACAGCACTCCCACTAACCTTTTTGTAACACACGGTTCCTCTTTCGTTTTTGATGAAATCAAATGTTTGATTGCGTTATCGAAACGAGTGTTCCAACTCCGAAGATGGCTTGCTTTAGTCATAGATGGGACCTTTGCAGCTTGCAGACCTTGTATCTCCATCACTGGAAAGTGAAACCCAAAGGCTGTTCCATATAGATATCTTCATCAAGATATCATTCAGGAAAGCAGTTTTCACATCCATCTGCAGATTTCAATAATCATGAATGCTGCAATAGCAAGCAATGTTCGGATGGATTTTAGCATGGCTACAGGTGAAAAGGTCTCCTGATAGTCAATGCCTTCGCGCTGACTATACCCTTTCGCCACAAGCCTTGCCTTATAGGTCTCTACCTTTCCATCCAACCTATCTTCCTTTTGTAGATCCATTTGCATCCAATAGGTACAATACCTTCTGGTGGGTCTACTAAGGTCCAGACTTGGTTGGAATGCATGGAGTCTAACTCTGACTTCATAGCTTCCAGCCATTTCTCGGAATCGATATCAGATATCGCCTCGTTGTAGGTTTTGGGATCCTGTATGTGATCCCTC